>NW_010202182.1:0-17068 GCF_000695765.1 Mesitornis unicolor
TAATGTGCCCATGATATAAATAACGGACTTCAAAATCATTTTAAAACATAGGACATAAAATGAGTAAAGAGAAGCAAATCTAAAAACACAGCTCTCAACCCCCTGCCAAGTGCTATTAAAAAATGCTACCACTTGGAGGAGAAGTCATAGAATCACTGAAACAGAAAGGAAAGGATTTTAAAGTTGCACCTTGCACCTTATTCTTTACATGAGCAACATAGCTAATAGAAATGCATCTGTTGAAAAGAGAAGTATGATGTTTTCTGGTTTTTTTGGTGTAGGACATTTTGACATTAGGTTGTGGTCCTAATGTACATTTTAAAAAAAAAGTTGCTTTATATCTACACTGAGAGAAGTTTGATCTATCACTGCCTAATCAGGCTGTCTGGTCTGGGCATGGAAGACAGTGTGTGCTAAAAGATGACTGATCCCATGAGGATCTAGGGAAAAGGAATGGGAAAGGTGATGGGGATGGAGAGTAAAAGTAGTTGGGTGACAGCAGTGAATACAAGAAGCTGAGTGTGTTACAGGGGAAACGGGGCCTGGAAAAAAATGGTATCTCATGTGAAGGAGGCAGCATGAAAAAAGATCTTCATCTCCTTTCTCATGGCTAGGCCGTGCTGTAAAGTACACCCCATTGCTAAAAAGAGGAGTGTAGGCTAACACCTACATCCTCTCAAGACCTCCACACGTTGCTTTTCTGTGGCTTAGGAAGAGTCCTCCCAAAGAAACCTAAACATGAAACTCTAGGAAATGCTAAAAAAAATCTAAGTCCACAGGACTGACCCACTTTCTAGAGGATCTTTCTTTCTTTGCCCAAGAAGGAAGGTTTTAGGGGTGGTTTTTGTCACCCTGATCAACTTCTTAGACATAGTCAACTGTCACTATGCTATTTTAGCCCAAAGATAGAAAGGCCCAGACTCCTTGCTGGATATTGTATGATTTCAACCTGAGAAAATGAAGTCTTGATCCCATTTTCATTAAGATCAGTAGCAAAATCAAGAAGTCACTGATACATTAGCAGAACATCTTGAGTGCATGAGACTGCCTGGCTTCAACAGCAGACGTTTGGGATTGGAAAGAGATGTAAATCTACACTCTATAGTGGTAAATTTAGGCTATATATTTAGGCTATATTTCAACTTGCTGTGGCATAGCTCAAAAATGAATGAGTGCTTATTGCTACTGCAGAAAGCCTGTTAAATATTGAAAGTAGGTGTATTTTAGCTAGTAACCTTTTCACTGTGTTTTCTTCGCTAAGTCTTAAGTGTTTTCTCCTTACTTGAGAGCTGCCTACTCTAATATGAGAGAGATACAGGGCACCACACACTGGTCCCTCTTTGTGTATATTGTGTAGGATAATCACCTTGATATTAGGTGATGCAAAACTGTGATTTTACTGGCTAGCCAAGCTTCCTGCCTTTCATGTGATACAAAAATAGCTGATATTTGGTATTCATAATTTTAAGGAAATATAAAGTTGAGCCCTCTGTTCTTTAATAAAATTCTTGTTTTTTCAATTTATTCCTTTTTCTACTACCAGGTATATTATCTATCAAGTTTATCATATTCATTTTCAGTACTGTAACTTGAAGAGGTATGTATCATTTGCTACAAACAGGCTCTGATAATAAAATAATAAATAAAACCTGTCATTCACTCCAAAAAAAGCAAAGCCAGCAAGAATAGATAAGAATGGTAAGATTTAAATGCCTAGACTTTATTACACTTGCTATATGGTGCATTGGCTTGTAATCTCATGGACCCTTTTAAACCAAGTGAGCTTTTTGATACCCAAAAAGGTTTTCTAAGAAAGTCAAAATGACAGAGAAAATGACACTGATTAGTACAGCATGGCTACTTTTCCTTATATAGTGGTAAGGAACCAAGAGAGTAGCTAGAAATGATGTTGTTTCGACAAAATTTGAAATTCAGTTTGCAAGTCAACATCTGACCATTAAAAGCCATGCTGTTTTGTCGCAAGTAGATGCATGGTCTCAGTTGTTAAGAAATACTGTAGCTAATAGGAATATATTCTACCTGCATTTTCAGTTTAAAATTCAAGTTTCAGTAGTAGTTCTGACAATTAGAATAGAGTGCTGCATTATTTGTTAAACATCTGACCTGGCATAAAGGTATATTTTATGTAATTATATCCCAAATCTTCAAACTTGCATTCTGTTTCTGCAGAACTGTCTCATACTCCAACTTTTTATTAATTTATGGCAGATTTCCTTATTTTTAGGAAAAAAAAATAAATTGTGCCCTTCAAGAACTTTATAAAGGTGTTTAAGGATCTTATAGGATTATGTAAACTCATGTATTACAAGAATAGATATAATTTTTAAGATATCTAACCAATGTACTTTTGTTAAGTTGGAACTTGCTTCATAACCCGCTAAAAACATGCTTCACTGAATCAGTAAATACTATATTTTTGAGCTGTCTGCATATTATTGACTTTTCTGGCTTCTGCAAAGCATTACATCAGAACTCCATTCCCCCCATTGTCTTCATACCAGAAAAATCAATTCAACTCTTAGATATACAAAGCAACAAAGGTAATCTACCCCTGATATATTTCAGAATTTATACCATCGCATTCTTTGTTTTGTTGAAGCTCTGCTATGCAGGCTTATCTGCAGCACCTGAGAGTTTTGACAACTCTTTCTAAATATACAGGAAAACATACTAAACCATAATAGGTTGAGAGACAGTTTATTTAAAATCATAATGAAATGTGACTAGCATGTTAAAGAGAGACTTTCATGTTGGGGAAAAAAATTCCAAAGATAACTAGGCTTAGAATCAAATTCTGCCTTCAAATGTCCATGCATGGCCCCCTTTTGGAAGAAAAAAAATATATATGCAAAGACCTAACATTAATTTTAATAGAAGATCAATGGATATGTGTAGAGTTATTTTGTCATTGGGCATGATGTTTTTAACACTCTGTTCAGTTCCAATATGACATTACGAGGCCTACTGACTCTTGTTTTCCATTCAGGTAAACATTGACAAAATAGCTGAGGTTTGCATGTAAGGAATAACTCTCAGGTATTTTACTGCCCTTTCTATGTTGCTTTTTGACACAACCAATATCTTACACGCTTTTAGCTTCTTAAAAGTTCGTAAAACTTCAGTGATTCAACGTGAAACTCTGTATGCTGGAGCTCTGCCTCAAGATGCATGTTTTTAGCATATGTGACAGAAATGGTTCAGCTATACCTAAGAATGAGATTGAGGGACAATATTTTGTTTTATTTCTTGTTAATCTATTCCTTGTAAAACTTACTTACTTTGTGAGAACTCTAGGACATGCAGGTTATGGAAAAGATAATTGTAAGTTGGAAGTGTAATAAGTATTAGTTTAGTTGAGGATTCCTTGGAATCTTCCTGAATATTAATTTAAATTTTTACAGTTCACAAATATTTGGAAGTTCAGTTCAAACATGCTGAACAGCAGTTTGTTAGAGTTATACAGATAAATGTGTATGTTTCACTGTCCTCTAACCAGGTATATTCAGATGTTTTGCTTCCCCAGTGCTTTTGTTCTTTAGCAGGAGGATTTGTCTTTCCTCTGCTCTTCATTTTGTTAGAGCAAAAGCTGCACTGAGGAGGCTGGTTCAGCTGAGCACAGCAGTGCAAGAAGTCTTCCCTGGATTTCTTGGGACCAGGGAGCTGGCAAAGGTGGTAACACGGATGTCAATGGTAAAAAGTATGGGAGAAAGGAAAGTATGGGGACCTGGGAGGAACTGATAAGGAAGAGACTGAACAGATGACTAAATGCTAGGTGCAGGAAAGGAGAATGGGAAGAGACAATGGATCTGTCTGCAGTCAGATGGGAAAACGATGTGAGAAGTTTATAATTTTGGATATGCTGATAAGGAAAAGAAGAAATCTAAATACTGAAGACCGTAGCTGGCTAAGTGAAAAAAGTCAGGTGGAAACAAGCCAGTGAAGATGTGAAGATGAGAATGAAGTCCCAGAAGTGGGGGATAGAGCGAGAGAACTGGCATAAGACATGAAGGCAGAAAAAGAAACAGAAAAGTCTGAAATACTAGAGCATACTGCCATGCAGATCTTGGAAATGAACCAACCACCCCAAACCTCAGCATTTCGCTGTTATCAATAAATATCTGTGAAACCTGTTGGCAAAGTGCCCTCCTCACTCTCCTCTGGGGCTGCTCTACACAAGGGGTGACCATCTGTTACTATTGTCAAGCCTGACGTCTCTACTGGCAGAAACATCCTGTAGATATAGCTTCTCAACCTCAACGATGAATTTCATTGGTATGAGGCCATTTTTTGAAATATTTATGTTCATTCTTATTTGAAGAACAGAAAAGATGGGAAATTAAAAGGAAGACAGAGAGAGGAAGGAAAAGGAAAGGGAAGAAGAGGACCCTCTAATGTTTATTAGAATGAAGTGTTGCTGTCATGTATTAGACAGCATTGGAACTGAAGTCATCTTTGCTAACTCTATTAGTCTTCTCCTTCCCTACTTCTGGATATCCATTATAATGAAGTTTATAATTATGAAACCATGTATCCTGCTCTCCATGTCACTATTCAAATTGTTTAAAAGTGAAACATCCATGGAAATGCATAGTGAAGCATCTTTCACTGTATACATTCTAAAAGTTTTTAAAAAAAGGCAGAGAGAAAACAGAAGACAGCATTGTTATATGACACAAACCACTTTAACCCGAGAGATAAGTCATTCTGTCTGCTGATGAGGAGACGTCCTGCAGAAACAAAAAATAACTTCACAATCCATGTATGAGCTAAACTTGAACCCACGTATAACCATCCTTAGGTCATAACTGAGTATGAGTTATCCAAGCATAATGAAACTCTAAATCTCAGAATAATCTGCTACTTAAAAGTTTGCTGAACATTTATTTTGAAGCCAAACTGGAGAAGTTTGTCTACTGTCTAGAAGCGCCTGGAAAATTTCCAGCTTTGAAGTCGACAGCCCACTTCCCTTTTGGTGCTGTCATCTCATTATTTTGAGCACTTAAAATATTGCACTTATAGGGGGACAAAGGATCCAAGCAGAGTTAGAGGAGAGGGAAATCCCTTGGAATTGCTGAGGGCTAGAAGCATTTCCTTCTCTCTCTCTGAGTTTTCTAACAGCAGTGATGCCAGGATAACCTTTCCTGTTTTCTGATTTGAAACAAGCATTGAAGATAAAGTGAAATGCAACAATTTCTTCCTTTACTGTCCACAATGTAAAATTTCTTTTGCTAAATTACGTCTTCAGAGAATTTCAATAGGACATAAAAATGTTCCAGTTATTTTCATATTAATTTTTCACTGAGCCTGAAAACTAAAAACCTTTATCTTAACAAAGACTACTGATACACAATAGGGGTCTCCTTTTTCTCTGCCAAAGCCCACAGGCAGGGACTTTTATCTGTGGAAAGTTTTGTAAGAATCACCAAGTGAATAATTACTCTGAACTGATCTCTTGTTGGCTAGGATTTTGTTGGCCAGGAACTGCTTTGCTACATTAAGATAGACAATTACCTGATTCATCTGTAATCCAAAAAGAGCCTAGCTAAGGTCAGGCCTGTGGGAAAGCAAGCTAAGGACCCTGATTATTTTATAATTTCTGTAACCACTAGTGGTTTTCTAAGTTTGCCAGTTCTATTGGAGCCACACTGCAGACGGCTACTCTGACCTTGACTGAGCCACGTGCCTATTTGAATCCACGGATCTTATTCACAGTGGAGAGATGCTGCAGAGCTGGGCCCTCTGCTCCTCTCTGCAGAATTCAGAAAATTAATCATGCACATCTCAGCACCCTCTCCTTGCTGATGTGTTTTCTTCCTTGAATTGCTGATCCACAACAAGCTCTGGACAATGGAAACAGCTGAATTTCATTAACTCAGACCCTAAGTTTCTGGAAAAAAACAGTAAATATACACAAGTATTTGTTGAATAATGTATTTCAAGAGCTGCCTGTGAGTGTGACTGTTTACATTTCCTTCCATATTTAACAGATTTTTTTTGTAACAAATCCAAACACTCAGCATCACATGCTTAGTAAATTTGCATTTCATAATACATGTAGCTGGCAGAAATAGAGATAAGTGTCACCTGCATTGCAGGTGACATCCTATAAAGTGTACATAGTCGTTCTAGATACCATATTTAGAAGCTGGTGTACAAATTTATCTTAATCTTTCAAGTTCAATTTCGGTAATCTGATTTTAAGAAACACGCATCACATTCGTTCAGTCTCTATACATTTAGGTATTACAGAACCATATATTACCCTTTTAGAGTAATTTAGAAGCACTGCTGCCCCTGGAATCTTGCTGGTGAGACTGGGACAGGTGTCATGTATCCCATTTCCCTCCTGGCTCAGGAATATGACTAATAATACAATTCATAATGGGATTAGATCTACCAAGATCTCTTTTAAAAGCTCTCTCCCCATGTAATTTAACTGGAAAGCCACTGTAGGATCAGTTTGGTGTAATGACTAAAAGCCTCTTTCTTTTCAACCTCAAAATGTTTATATTCATCTAGAACACTTTTTGTTTCAGTATTTAATGAACTCTTTCTTGTTTTTTATTTTTTTTTAAATTTATCAACTGATGTATTTATAGACCTCAATCACCTCCCTCTCTGTTTCATTTTCTATATATTTTCCTACCAGGAAAACTGTTTCAAACTCATCCTGAAAATTGGACCTCTTCTCCGGTTTTCTTCCATAACCTTCTCTGCACCTGTTCTCTTTCCAGGTTTTCTTTCCTGACCAGAAAGTTCAATGCTGTATTGCAGCTGAGGCTTAACCAGGGTCTAGTGTAATGGTACTGGTGCTTGCCTGTCCCTCATGGATTCACCTTCTGCAATACATTTTCAGTTTGGATTTACCATTTTCATGCTGGTAGTTCATTCATTCAGAAATTGGTTATCACATCCCACTTCTACAAAAATTTTCCAGCTGATAAGCCTCCAGCATACCAAAGAACTTTTTATTATTAGCTCCACATGCATGACCTTGCATTTCAATCTAGTCCTATTTCTGTTCATCTAGATCTTTTGGTATTCAGTTCTGATCTTTTCCATCCTACCTTCTGCATTCATGGCATACAATGAAAAAAAATTTAGCTGTATTTTTAGCTGTACTAAAGAAAAAAAACAGCAAAACACAAAGCCCAAACCTGTTTGTAGCTGCTTAGATGTTCGAGCACAACAAAACTTATGATTTTGATGCTAGAAGAGTTAAATACTATATATTCTGTGATATGTAAAGATTCTATGAAATCAAGGCAGTCCTTTCTAGTTCTCTGTGGATGACTGTAACTTTCTGAAAAAATTACCTTTTGAATGGAAATTTTCAATGAGTTAGTGGACTTTTGTCCACTAGTGGACCTGTGGACTTTTACTAAACTCCAGGGATGATTCTCTCACTAAATTCAGTGGAATCAAGATTGACTAGTAGTAATAAGTAAGTAACTTTTTGAAAAAGTGACCAAATAAAACCAGGTCTCTTCTTGTAACAGGAGAGAGGAGAGTCAAGGAAAAGATTAATTTCCCCAGGCATTTAAGAAAAAGACCAATTGACTTTTGTTTTTTTCTGAAGAGCTCTAAAGCAGCTGTGATAAAAAGAGAAAAAAAACCCATAAAAGTAGGTCATGACCTAACCAAGAATCTTCTACAATATGCAGTAATTTCTTAAATATTCTCTGATGTCCTGTAGGCAGGATTACTATGGTGGGCACTGATTATACAATGTTCCCATAAGACCTTTTTACCAATTAATTATGTATCTCAGAACACACTTTTCATATAATATAGGGTATATGTTGTTTCCTACCCATTTCAATTACATTTTCTGTCAACGTAATTCATGTATCTCTATTTTTTTATGACTGATTATATATATTGCATAGAGTTTGAAATGGATTATTAAAACATCAATGTTTGTTGTATAATTTCTTTTATACACAGCTGCATGAAGTACCAGTGTTACCAAGTCTTGAATAGGGTTTGGTTTTTTTCTATAGCTCAGGCTCTCTTTTGTAGCTTTATATGTATCTTTTTCCACAGAGAAACAAATGTACTCATATTCAGCCTAAATAAGCATTATAGCAGGCGTAAGTTTTGCTTATTCTTGTCAGAACAAAATTAGATATTAATCCAATGCCAAACAGAGTTTACAAGAATGTAATTCAGACACCAGATTGCAAAGTGCTTTTAAGTACTCCTGCACTATTTCCCTAAAGAGTTAGGTCTCTTAAGACGCTGAAGGGGAAGAGCTATGGAATACACAATGGAAATACGGAGAATATTTCTTCTCTGTTAATTTATTGTGGTGAATTGACATAATGAAGGATGACAAATAGGTCTTTTTTTCAAGCTTTCCATTAAAATGTGAAAGTTTTCTGTTTGAGTGTCAAGAGTAGCAGATTTAGTTACCCAAAAGCCATGCATCATGTGTTGTGAGTGTAATATGGAACACAAGAGAAAAACTACTGTGTATTGCTGAGTAAAGTGTTAAAGGGATACTAGAGGCCTATACTTTAGAAGTGAGCCTCTGCAGTGTTTGAACTCATTGAAAAAAGAATGTTTTTTTCTCTTCTTAAAGGTAGGAGTGGAAAAACCATACAAAGTTTTTGTCTTGAGCTTTTATTCTCTCCTGTAAGATTAAACTTGTTGCTGCAAACTCTACAAATTAGATATTGGTACACTGCAATATCTATACCTAACATATAACAATAATATGTTCTGTGTAAAATAATAATATGTAATGATATATACTCTGTTTATAATATATATATAGTTTATTCATAGTTCTCTATATAAAGATATAAAATATGCATGCATATTATTGTATACATAGTAAACCAGACCTAATTCAAATCTGAATTTGATAAAAGTAAAATGGACATGAATTCAGCCTTGTTAATTTTAGTTCCTTGACTGGAAGCTCACTATGAAACTTCATCATTTACTATGTGACTTGTCTAAAAGAAAAGTGATAGTCATTAGCATTGCTCATTCAGAAAAAATAATCACTATAAACAGCTTCATATTAATAAATTACAAGAAAAACACATTTTTTTCATGCTATATGCAGTTACAGGTATTTGAAATCTAACTTTTATCAGCAAGCCTAATAGAAACAATCTCAAAATACAGACAAGATTTAAATAATTAAAGCATGGTGAGTACTATTAGTTAAAGCATTTTCTTCATTGATTTTGTTAAGCATGATACAATTTTTATAGTGTTTAAGTCCAAAAGGAAGTGAAAATTACCATACATAATCCAACAAAGCTAGATCTCTGAATTTTGAAATAAATGCAGTCTTGAAAAAAATAAATATAAAATAAAATAAATGTACTCATCTGCAGTTTGTATACTTCTGCATGACAACATTTCCATATGTTTTGATTTTTTTGTTTACTTTTCTTTATATATCAAAGAAAGAGAAAACAAATTCTGCTGGTTGGTTGCTTGGTTGGTTAGTTCTTAGTCTAAGCAAAGGTTTTTGTAAGGAGTACTCAGACTTTAGAAAGCATACCTACTTGTGGATTAGTGAGCTCACTGAAGATTCACTGAATGTAAGATCAGCTTAGACCAGTTGTTTGTAGAGAGAAATTTTGCTAAGGTGCAGAGAACATTACTGAACTGTCTTTTTTACTGGCAAATTTTTGCCCCAGATTCAGGAGTTTTTACTCTCTTCGATTATTTCTAGTTATTTCTTATGTTTTTCTTCTCTGCTAAGAGATAGGAGGCTGTATTGCAATGACAGCATCACAAGGGTAGGAGCACAACTTTCATTGCTGCCCTGATCTAAACAGAATGTGTTCACAGGTCTTGCTAACAGTCTTATTTGTGTCTGAGGTCTGTTACAGGGGAATTTTTCTTTTCCACCATGCTCCTTCCCTGTGCTTTGTCTTCTCTAGATTAAAGAATCTCAATAATTTTAATCTTGGTAGGCCACTACTACTTTGTAAACTATTAGCTTAAGTGAAACTTCTGCATCTCGGCACTTGCAAACCAAGTGGTATTTAAAACCTTTTTATGTTTTTCACTCCTTGCATGTACAAGATTATGCAGTCTAAAGAACTACCTTGATGCTTGTCTTCCAAGTGAACAAACATAAGAAATGTTTTATTTTAAAGAATAAAATTACTTTATCTCAAAGAATCAAGCTGTTAGAAAGCTTTGCCATCCACCAAGATCCACTGGCACAGAAATTCATCGTAGTATGGAAGGCTTGACTAAACAAAATAAGACATTCTAATGGGCCTAAGGTCACTATTTTCTTTCAGCAGTTATTTCTGTTTCTTGGCAGAAAACAACCTTTTTGTATTTTACTGTCCAGGGTCTTTTATTTAAAGTGCTTTATCACATATGTCTGCTATAAGATCCTCTGTTTTGAGTGCTAAACCTTTTGTATTTATGTTATATTTTTCTTTGAAGTCATCACACAAATGGATATCTTTTGGTTTAAAGCAATTTAATAATAGAAATCCTTTAGATTACTATTTCTTATTCACTTCTTTTGTGTGTCCAGTTCATCTTTTAACGCCTTCATTTAGTGGTTTCCACTGGATCTGAGTATGTTAGCTGAATGTACTACTACATAACAGCAGGAGATTATCTTAATGGATTTAGCAAATCTCTCTCTAAAATGCAGGGATTGGGTTCACGCCATGAAGCCTCAGACAGCACTTGAAGGTATGTCAGTGGTTAAAAGTCAAAAAACCTGGGGTTGCAAACTGAAGGAGAACAGAGTAACCTGGACTACCTATTTGGGTGAAGCCACACAGCAGACTTCGCCCCAGTAGCCAGGAAGGCATCAGAAATGAGGGAAATAGTCAGTTAAGGATGATGGTGAATGAGGTCTGCTGAGTGAAAGGGGTTGTAGGCAACATCTCACAAACAAGGTGCCCTCCCCTGTTGTTATTTGGGGGAGTAGGAGGGGGAAGGTTGTATTAGCCAGTGTTTGTGAGGCTGAGGAGCAGCCTTGCCACCAGAGTGGGGGGCTGAACCACTTGAACAGCCAGATGTGAGGATGGTTTTATATCCTGTCAAGGCACTGTTCACCTGAGAGAGGCTGTCAGAGCACCTGAGAAAGAAATTTTGCATTTACGATCCATGTAACAGAAGGGTGGTTTTGTCCCAGCCGTTTCTTGACAAGTTAAGAACTAATCTTGAATAATTTTATTCTGTGTAATTAATACGAAGAATGAAGGCTATTAATTCAGCTGCGTGTACCGCTACAGTAAGATATATTAGGCTTAAGCAGAAATGGCAGTGTGGAAAGTCACTGATACCCTTGAACAAACAGGGGCTGCATAACCCCATATATTGATAACCCCACATAACTGCTGCTGGTAAATCAGACAAATCAGAGATGTCTCTTACAACCTGATTGAAGACTAGCAATGCTCTCGCTAAAATTAAGGGTTTCTTTAATTTCAGGAGTACTTTGTTTTTCTAAATAAGAATATTTCTGCATGACTGTTAGAATAGGTTAATCTATTATGTTTATTTGCTGTCGTATAGTGTCCTTTTATGTGTCACTCACTTTGTATCACTTTGTATATTCACTCCTGTAATATTTAGTAGTAAATAAAAGTATTATAGTAACACAACAATCAAGGCAGAAAGCAAGTTTTTGAAATGTAGTGGCAGTCACAATAAACACTTATTTTTCATATCAAGGCACATATGTCTTCTTGAAATAATTGTGTGCTGTTTTCACACAAGGATGTGATATGCTGCTGAAATAGTCCACTAGAGCTTATTGTAAATGGTATTTTTGCAGCTTGTTTCCTTATGCTTTTGTCATTCTGCACTTGATTTAGAAAGAGATTCATGGGAAGTCATAATTATTTTAAGAAGGCAGCAGGGAAAGTGTTCTTTCACTGTGTCTATAAATCTTTACTTATGCTCTACAGAGAACTCTGCTCCCTATGTCTGCTTCAGCAGTGTAAGAGGAGTATATCATAGTGCCTTGAGTTGTCAGAGCTTCGGGAATCTGTATAATATGAGATCACAAGTGGAGACAATTTCATTGCAATAGTCCTGGCAACAATGAAAAAAAAAGGATACCAATTCAGCTGGCACACTGATATGACAGCAAGGATTTGTTCTTTCATAGAGTTAAAATATGTGTGGGACTGGAATGTGAACAGACACACGTATATACACATATAGGTATAGCTAGGAAGCTGGTAAATCTGAGACTTAGAAAAGGAGACTACTACTGAAAATATGGACTATTTTGGGGCATTATGTTTCTGGAGGAAAACAGAATGTAAAAATTGCTCCCCTCAGAATGGTAAATAGCTGCCTTTCAGAACAAAACACTGTTTTTCCTGATGAAGTCCACAGCAGATAGCAGCTTGGCCTATAGCTTTTCATTCTATAAACACACCTTTGCAAAAGACAATTTTCCTTTTCTTTTTCTCTTCTGCAAGGAATGATCCCTTTGTAAGGCTTACAGCTCATGAGAACAAAAGTGTACTTCTGGGGGTTAAACAAGGACACGGATTTCTTGTGGAGTTTAGGGGATCTTTTTCACTGGAAATTTGTAGAGTGGTGTATATAAATAATTTTCAGGCATATTTCAGGCAATATTTTAGACATAGCTAATTCTGCTTTTGGTAACAGTTAAACTAAATGACTTTTTATGGTCCTTCCACTTTTTTTTTTAAGCTCTCTATAAGATCATGCTGGTAAGCAAAAACACTTCAAATCTATTCACCAAATACACTTTGTTTTAATAGCACCACAATATTTACTGTCTCTGTTTATGTTAAGTCACGTAATGGTCTTATGGTCTTATGTCCAAAAATGGGTGTTTCAAGGACCTGTCTGTAGTCTTAGTGGCTGCTCTGCAAGATAGGTGTCTTGCACAGTAAATACTGTATTCTGAGTGCATACTAATGATATAAGGTAAGAATGAAATAAAAAGGACATGAAATATTCAAATTGCTGAATTATGACATTCAGACATTTAAATTTCATACATTACTTTAAAAGTGGGAGACCTAAATAATAAAAAAAAAATCTAGAGAAAGCTGAAGAGGATAAAAATTAGGTCAGTCAAAAATACCAGCTGGAGTGCCAATATATTTTTGATGTATACTAGTCTACAGTTTTCAGATATGTAAAAAAAATTGAATATGTCTTCATAGTTATGTAAAGAAAGCTTTATCTGTTGCTATAGCAGATACTTAATACATAGTTTTATTAATGTTATTTTCCTTCTGTTTGCCATTAGCAGTATGTCTAAGAAAAATTAAGTTCTGTCACACTCTTGCCTCATCATTTTTTAAAGTCTTTTACTGTAAAAAACATCGGTAGTGTAAGTGGGTATCGTTCCTGAGTGAAAAGTTTGCAATAAAAACTGTTTTATTTACACTGGGGTAAAATCTAGGAGTGTTCTTTAATGTCAGTCTTTCATAATGGTCTTGCAACTGAAAAAAAACCAAACCACATATATGTCTAAATTCATTGAGTGAAAAGAACTAATTTTGCTATTTTTGTTGTTTTCAATATTTGAAAAGTTTTCCAAAATCTCAATAGAAAAACAAACAGCTGTTATGGCCTTCCTTCATGATTGTGCAGCTTTGATGCCTCAAAACCCAAATGAGTTCCATCACATAAAATACCTTTGCCCAATTAATACTTAACCCAACTACTGCCAAGACAGGGAATTTGTCTCCAAAGACACTGATTGACTGACAGAAAAAGAGAAAGAAAGGAGCACTTGACATGAGAATAGAGCAGAAAATTGTTTTTGTGAAGACACTTTTTATGTAATTGGCTTTGCTAACTAACCTTATTAATAGATTTTGTTTCTGGAAATGTGCAAGTAGAGGTGTTGGTGCCAGTGGCTAGAGGCACTGGAATTTCTAAGAGGTAGCCAAACACTTGATTGTCACAAATTTAGTAGGACTTACTTTTATAAGACTGCTGCTACTCCTTACCAGTGTAATTTGTATTACTGGTTCTGTAATTCTCCTCCTATTACTGTCAATGACTTAGTCATACCTGGTTGCTTTTGAGATCATGAAAGCATCCTGAAGTGCTAAGTAATGTTTGTTGGCATTAAAAATATTCTAGGTGGATCTGGTTATTTTACTGTATTCCTTAAAAAAAAATCATCATGAGTTTCATCATGTCTCATTGAAAATATTTCTTATACCGAACTTCGGTAGGTTCAGACACAAAGCTTTCTTTTTTCTCTAGATGCCAATCTCAGATAGAGCAGAGGCAATTGGAAACCTCATAGACATAAGTCTGTGTAGTTGTCCTTAATCTTAAGGCTGAAATCACAGTTTATATCAGTCTTAGCCCTGCTGAAGACAACAGGTAGAGTCAAATCAACCCACTTGAGGATTCTGGTGTAGCTGCCATTCAGGTTAGGATACAACCCTTCTCATACTCCAGATAGATGTGCCAATAAAGTATTTGTTCATTACAGTTCAAAATTGTTACTGAAATGAATCACTCACCAAAAATAACAGGAATTGCATTTATCAAAGTACTATATATGTCACATGTGCAGGATATTTCCATCTGCTCTCAATGATTAGTATTCGGCTTCCAAAAAGAATCAAACTTTGCAATATATTTTCCTTTATATCTATCTGTGTAATGCTTTTCTTAATTAAAAAAGTACAACCCGATTGTATTTTGTATGTGTGGGTAGTTGAATACATAAACAGAAGAGAAAAAGCTTGTATTCAGCCATAACAGGCTTTCAAAGCAATTTCGAAGAAACAAACATCATATGTCATGCTTTTTTTTAATTTTTAAGTGACATGCCAAGCTGTTCAAGCTTGGCTTTTCATTCCTCTGGTAGTAAGATATCTGCTGTGTTAGCTAGCTCTCCCATATAGGTGATTTAGGCAAGATTACCATTTGGTGCATTTAAAATGGAATCGATGACAAGTTCAGAGAAAGGAAGGGAGTGTTCCTAATATGAAAAATTGTCTGCTTCCTCAAATTTTACCAGTCATGTCATGTTACATTAGACGGAGTAATAGAACATTAGCTGTGTAATGAGACATGACTGCTAAAATGTAAAGGAGAACGCACTTTCAGATTGGCTGGTCCTGTAGAAAGTGATAGCTTGCATCTAATCTGCAACGCTTGTAGATATTATGCAAACCAGCTGTTTGTGAATTCCAGATCATTTGGAAATTGGAAGAAGTGTCAGGTACATTATCAACTGTGCAAAACATTTTTGTGTCCTACTTTTTGCTTTCTAGATAAAAGATTTTTGAGAAACACAATTATAAGTAATTTTTATGTAAATCTTGGCAGATTTTCTAAGATCCTTGGACCCCGTACTTCAAGTAAATTAAACAGGGTTTTGTTTTACTGAAGTTAAAAGGGCTTCCGACATTTAAACAATTTTTAATCCAGTCTGTTTTACAGAAGTGCAACTACATAAAGTTTTATAGTACTTAACAAAGCAGTAAACAGTGTTATAAAATTATTTTCCATGCTATGAGATAATGTTCTATTACAGCTGAAGTATTTCATACAAAGTCTTTGCAGAAAGTTTCTCAGGAAAGAGGAAGACAGAGATTTTAATTTCAGATTATTTTGAGTAAAGATCTGAGTAAAGATCTGACCCTTGAACTTCAAGATGTGAGGTGTGTTTTCTAACCACTGATTTGCCAGATATTTTGAGGCATGCTAGATGGTCTCCTCTGCTCCATGACAGATTTCAAAGGGTTTAATTTCCTCTTCTTTCTCAGCCACTAGCAAACAAGGGCAAATTTCAGACCCCTGATGTTTTTTATGTGTTATAACTGTGGTTTTCAACCATATCTCACAGCAAATCAAACTGGCTGTTTCTAAATCTGAACATTTCTAATACTTTTTCTTTATAGTACTAGTACTTGCCACAGCAATGCCCTGTGCCATGCAGGAAGCCTCTACCAACTTCACCACATTCATGAAAGGGGAACAAAATGGTTGGGGAACATAATGGATGCTTGAAAACTAGGCACTAGATTTATGTTTTGAGAGTGTTGAATAACTTTGACACAATAAATTATGAAAATAACCCCAGGAATGTGAGATTAATTTTCTTGGTAGAAAGAACATTAAAGGATGGAACAAATACGTATATGAAAATACACATCTAGAGAAAGTCAGGAGATGCAAGCTTCTAATGCTGTCAAATCAATCTGCTCATTATGTCCCTTACATTTAAAATTTAGAAAAGTTATTTCACTTTCAAGCACTTCAGTTTATTCAGAGTGCTGCCATTTTATTAAGATATGTGTGCTAGGCAATTCTACCTTTCTCTGAAATCACTAGGAATAGTCAGTCTCCTAAACAGCAACTCATACTTGGAACAGGAAAAAAAATAAAAAAAATAAAAAATTGATTTTTACAGTGCTGATTGAAGATGAACATTTAGAAGGAAAGCGAAACAGACTGAGTCTATGAACTGTTATGTATGTAGGTTTTTTGTGGAAGTTTCTCATTTATTATTACTGTGCAATTACAGTCTTATATATCTGTACCAACCATAATTTAGCATCAGTGCAGATGAATTGCCAATACTTGGCTTCCTCTGAGCCGAAAATGCCAAACTGCTGAATTATATTATAAAGCAAAGCACAAGTTTTTAGCTGTTCTGCCTTTATTTGCATCTTGGGAATCATATTGCTAAATCCTCACATGGTAACTTGAAAGAGCACCCTTTATGACTACATTTTTTCCTACATATACTTTTTTTTAAAATTGAAGATGTCTCTGCTTAACTTAACATTTTTAATAGTAGTTAAATCCTTTGGGTTCTTATTAGATGGAATCTAAGCACAAAATTCCCTCGTCTGCTCTGCTGTACAGATCTTCTATTTGAAGAGTAAAAAAAAAAATCTCTTTTATATTTGCAGTTGTGCAACTGCAAATATAAAAGAGATATCTTTACCCTTCAAATGCTGATGTCTTTCCATTATGAGAATGACCAACTTTTATATATGCAGTTGAAATCACAGTCAAACAGGTGAAGAATGAGAGGAGAAAGTAACATATTGTCCTGGTTTGAGCTAAATAGAAC
>NW_010202183.1:0-19856 GCF_000695765.1 Mesitornis unicolor
TTCTGTGATTCTGTGATTCTGTTCTGTGACAGAGCAGTAATGCCTGCAGCAATACAATCGAGACAACTAAATGGCCTTCAAAGTCGCACATATGTAAGTTCTTCCAAAATCAAGCCTGTAGTAGAAGAGTTTCTTAATGAAAGCAATCCACAAAAGCCTAAAACAAAGCAAAGCAAAATGAAAAGTCATGCACGAAATGTAGAGAAATACAATGCATTAACAAATGAACACAGAAGCGGGTCATGTTTCTACTATCTTAGCTGGGCCTTTACCAAAATGTACTTAGAATTGTGTCTTCTGAGATTGAATTTCTCTCATATAAGGATGCTTGTTTTAGAACAGGAAAGTAAGATAGATCAAATTCATCCAACTCTCAGTGTGCAAGTCATTTGTGATGCCTGTCTCCACCGAGTATAAACACGATCTATATGACTAACAGTCTGAATTTTAAATCCCTAATGTCACATGGAAGTTACTCTTACCACCAACGTGATATGCATTACAGGGAACCAAGCTTTTAATGGTAAGTGCTCTTAATGGTAACTACTGTCTAAAGAATGTAATATTAAACAACTTAAAAACCCCAGCTGTCATAACCGTTTTTGAATGGGTGAATATTATTTTAAATTTGCAGATAAAATAGCTGTAGCATAAGATTTGGTATCTCATTTGAAAGGTCTGCAATTTTGTCATTAAATCTTTTCAGGGAGGAGTTATTTTAAATGCAATAATCAACCTGAGAAACAATTTAGTGTATCTTGGGTACACATAACTGCCTCATGTCTAGCATTCTGTAGCTTCCTTTACTATAGAATAGCATCTGTCTAAGGCACGCAACTTTACTATATTTTTATGAGACAGAAAAGTATTTTTAGTCAAACTCCGTAAGTGAGGCCTGAGACACAGAGGATTTGATCAGAACCACCAGATTTAGGGCTAAAACGGGACTAATACAGAACTTGAGCAAATAACTCTAAAGAACCAAGCCAGAAAGGCTGCACTAGCAGTTCCCTACCCCTGGACAAAGCAGGAATCCAGCACCTCCCTGTTTATCTTGCAGGTTCCCCAGGCAATTTCACCCATGCAGAGCTGCCTTCATTTGGGAAAAGAGGCAAATGGCTTTTACCAGATAAATGCTGCTCTCTAGTAACAGGGTGAAACAGCATTAAAACCTGCCAAGGACTGTAGAGAGGCCAGATCCATTAGGTATTAGGCCCAAAGTGCTCCTTACACAATCTCAGTAAGGCTGAATTTACCACAAGCCACAGTTACTATGGCCATTTTAATTTAAAAATTTAAACCTATATCCTTCAATTCTCAAACCAGGGCTCTCACTGGTTGCTAGTTCTTCACTAGGAATGCTGCAGGCATGACTTGGGTTTAGAGACCTACAGTAGTCCAGAGAGAAAATATGGTTCTTCTAATACACGGCAGGAAGTTCTGTTTAATTCTTCCCCTACTGTTGAAGTGCCAAGATGTCCTGGTACCTAAGGATGCACTTAGTGAGATTGCCAAAGACATCTAACTACAATCAAGATCCAGAGAATCAAGAACCCTTACTCCAAAGATTTCACTGAGAATCTGTCTATATCTAAGTATTGAGCCCTTTAAAATCCCATTCTACACCCCTTTTCCCCTGTTAAAGCAAATTTTCCTTACTGACTTTAATGTGAATTGAATCAGTTAGTTTTTAATTACATCTCCAGTTATTTAACTGTCAGAGAAACAATTTCTAGACAGGGGTACAACTCACACTACAAGTTTTTGCTTTATTAAGCTGCCAGTGTCAGTTCCATAGCTTTGGATACACACAAATAGGTAAAACAATTAATTTTTAAGGTGGACACAAGTGCTTTCACACAACACAACACTTGCTAATATATCTGGCATAGGTCAAGGGCAACAAACAGCCTCAAGCACAGAGATTTACAGTTTCCGTTTTACCACCAAAAGTCACCTACTATGATTTACGGTATTTCTATGCAAAAGATAGCACAAGAAGATTGCCTGAAGTAATTCATTTTCACCATCTCCTTCTTTGAGGGGGAAACATTTCAAGCAATGGCTATTTTGCTTCCCACCAGACAAATTAGTTTCACTGTAATCTTTTTCAGATGTAAAACTCACAAATTTTAAGCTGGTTGTAACAGTCCACAGAAAACCAGTTTAGCATCCTCCATCTGTAGCGATTTACATACTCTTCTTGAACAGCAACAATAACGGTTTTGAAATGTCCTTTCCCTTGGCTCCTGTCCTTCCTCCTAGTTATGCTCTCTAATCCTTTTGATGACACGGGGATATTTCAGTACTTTAACGATAAAATTGAGCATGTCAATGTTTTCACTATGTAATTAGGGGAGGAAATGCTTACACCAAGCAACAAAAACTGTGATTTTACATGATTTAATATCAGAACAGAGTTTCACTGTTCAAAATGATGAATAAGCTTTGCAGACTGCTATGTAGTCCTGCTGTGAAAGAAAAATGGTTTCACAATAAATTAAGAGAAAACTTAAATTTCTTCTCATTTATAAGGTGCATTAGTAGCATGAATTAAGAATAATGTCTCTGAGAATGCCAAAATAAAGGATATTTCTCTCAGTGGAACTGATATTTTAATACTTTGCCTTTGATCTGAATTACAAAGTATTCTTTAAATCCAAGAGCATAAAATTTCAGACTTCCGTAAATAACCTGGAGCTTGGTAGCACAAATCTGTCAAGTACCAAATCCCTCTTCATCTCTCCAAAGGCTGTGTTTCTAAAGGTCATTAGATGGTCAGCTCACTGACTTTACAGATCATGTAAATATAAGTGACAAAGTCGTATAAAATCTCCATTCCCCATTTGAAGCAGCAGTGCTGTTTAAGTGTGTTATCATTTCTGATGCAAATCAAATAACCTGCACACAGGTAATAATGGCAAGATCCTAACTTCCACTAGATGAAGCAGTCTAATGCTACATTTGCCATGCATGGAGAAGTCCAACTGACGTAAACAGGGGCTTAGGAAGGGCCAGCTTATCCACAACACTAAAATATTATTTTGAAGGGAAAAAAACAAAACAAAACAAAAAACCCAGTAAACTTAAAAACCTTGATTCCTGCATGAGTCTAAACCCCACTTTGCCTGAACATAGGTTGAAACATGAATTATCCTTCCTGATGGATATTCAACACATTGGAAACGTCTCAGTTCAAGAAAGGATCAACATCATCAATTTCAGGTTAATTACATGTTTAATTTTAGGGTTGTGCATAAATGCTGTATTGAATCAGAATGTTTTCTCAAGTGAGTCAAGTGAAATAGCGAATTAGATCCACTGTAAGTATACTTCAAATCTGCCTTTCAAACTGAAGTGAATGTGCTGTAGTGTGCTTCTACTTCTAGACAGTTTTGTCCTGAGGCAAAATTTGTCCCCTCCAGGGACTGTTGTTTGCATGCTAGTACCTCACCTGCAAAATCCCAGTGTCTCGGTTTCCAAAAAGTGGGCAAAAAATGTTAATTAAATGAAAAAATTAATCAAAACACAAAAAGTAAATACAAACCTCTAAATGTACCCATACATTTAGAGATACATACTCTGAGAGAAAGGGCTATTTCTGTAATACTGAAGTGCATCCATGTTTGTGTGGGTCATTTCCCTCTAGCGGAGGTGTGACTCCAGCCTGTTCTCAACACTATGTGGGAGGTTTACACTAATCAGCAGCATCACATCAATAGCTGTTATACAACTTCAAGAACTACAAGCTATGCTGCTCTTTGAAAGCCAACCTGGTCCTATTTTCAAGCATCTGAATTAACAGATATTTTCCCCCATAAGATTATTTCACATCATAAAGTTAAAAAAGGATTTTAGAGATTTTTTTCTTCAATGAATACCTGACAAAAATATGATTTTTCTCACACCTTAATTACATGTTTCTGTCCTCATATATTGGAGAGTGAACATTTTCCCAGAAGGGAGAAAAAGCACACTCCTGAGTTTGATTATAACATAGACCATACAGCTCATCAGTCAGTAAAGCCAAATTTCTATTCTTAGTTTTTGTTATTTTGCAGTGGTAAAACTGTCTGGCACTCACAGCAGCATCTGAAGGAACACCCATGGCATTTAAGCCTTTTAAATCCTTTGAAAATCTTTCAGCTAACAGAATTTGTCTCTAAAGAAAAAAAAAAGGGGGGGGAAATAAAAAACTCAAACACAAGTCCAGTCAAAGTACACACATATTCACACATCAGACTTCAGAAAAAAATCAAACCATAGTGTAACTCTGGTTAATCTCATAATTGCAAGAGGCTTTTATCCATGGCTGTTAAATAATACGATCCAAGTTGCCTCTCTAAGATTAAGTGTATAGAGTGCAACCAAAATAGCAAGTCACTGAAGGGTATGCTACACCGTTTACATAAAGAAGAGAAAGATAATTTTTTAGTAATTATCCTTGCAAAACAATCACTGTTGTTTCCTTAACACACAAATATATTTACTAGCAGAACATAAATGCATTCATTGGGACCATAATGACTGTAAAACTTTGAATTTTTACTCCTGTAAATGTATAATCTGAAATATTTTAAAGCAAGCAATCTGTTTGTTTTTCCCATATTAAAGATGAATTTTACAGGCAGAAATAGGAGGAAAGGTATTTTTGCACAGAAAAATAAGAAAGAATCAAAGCAATGAACTGAATAATGTGAGGATAAGAAACAGATGCCTCATTGACAGCTACACCACATTTACTCTCACTCTAAATCAGAATTTATACTGTGGCCCCTAAGTAGGTGCCAATCTACCACTGAGAAAGCCAGGATCATCTCCATTCTCTATGGAGAACAAGGCTTAGTATTATAAAGATGCTTTTCATGTTCAGAGTCTCATCTACCTGCATAATATTTGTAGAAGGGATAAAGGGATCTAGGTTCCCACTAGTGTTTAATTAATTTTGTGCTCCCTAGGGAAAAAAAAATAAAATTGTGGAGTGAAGAAACATAGGGAAAATCACAGAGAGCAGTCACTGCTGCAGCCACCGGTAGAATTGAGGATTTCCTGGTCCCCATGCCTTGCTGAACACTGCATCTGGGTCTCTCACTGTAAAGATCAGTGCATAAGATTATTATGCAGCCCTGCACATTTCCTGTCAAGGCACAGAACCACTGAACACAAAACTTCAGCCACTACATTAAAATAGTAATTTATAAAAAAAAAAAAAAGTATATCCGTAACTTACAAAAAGAGAAGCAAGATTTTGTTGTAAAAAACCCCAAACAAGAGGAACAAAAACCTCTCCACTGAGTACAGTGACTGAACTTAGTTTTCTCTATAAAAAGAGGTAATAATCTGTTCCTTATAACAATGATTAAGATGTCCATTTGGGGCCATGTCTGTAGGCAGCCCAGAATCATGAGGTATCACTCCCTACTACAGCCTGAGCATGGCAAGATACCTCAGGGCTGAGTGCCTTAGCACACATGGGCACACAGCCAATGTTGTCCAACAGACATATTCTACTCTACAGTTTGGGTGCAGGAGGTCCTCACCTCTTCCACAAGTTACCAGGTGTGCTGTGCCCCCACAGCCAAAAACCCTTTAGAGAAGGACAGAACTGACCCACAGATGGGCTCCTGTCAAAAAGTATCTGGCAGAGGTGCAATGTCTCCTCCTCAGAGCAGTTCTCAACTCTGAGTCCAGCCTGGAGTCAGCAATGTTGTAGGACCAGAATATTTGGAATCAGTTACTGGATGGAAGGGAAGAATTTTAGTTGTGAAGATGATAATTCTATTCATTAAGAGGTATATAGTACATGCATCACTATTCCCATCCCATCTGCAGTCTCACCCCAGAATAATAGTAATGCCAGCGGCACTTGCATAGCATTCAACCCTGCAGGAGCTGGAAAGGGAGAAAAAAGTAATTGAATTTTGAAAGTGTCCAACAAAACCAAAAGATTCTGCAAATAATTTCATGCATCCTAACAAATCTGACCAATTTCAGAAGACATTGAGCTTATAAAAACACAGTGTTTTTCAAGACCCTATATCTATGGGTTCAAACTGGTGAAACAGTTACTAAGTAAAGAAAATGTCACAAGTAGTTATTTAGCAGGGACTTAAACATTCTTTCCTCAGTCTGCATTGTTTCTTTAAAGCAAATTTGAGTCTAGAGTGCAAAATGGATATCATAATTGTTTCATAAATAGTTATAAATAAACCTTTCACCGTAAACTCATTTGTGCTAGTTTTGCTACCTCCAAGACTAGATGAAGAGTTATATTATATTTACTGTCATAAAACATTAGAAAAAACAAACTCTTGGTGGGACCAGACTCGGTGCTATACAGAAGATAACATTGCATCAAGTTGCCTGATTTCCCTTTACTAGTCTGTTGTCATGCAGAGAAAGCAGCCCAGCTCCAACCTTTAATTACCTAAGTAGTACTTACTAAACTTAGTTGCCCTGAATATCCACAGATTAAAGCAGTTCTGGAGATGATCCCAGATAGTCTTTCCAAGTAAGAACTTTCCTGTCAGGTGCTGTTACTTGTCAACCCTGGACAACCAAATAACTATAACAAACCCATACAGAATTGAAAAAACGTAATTGATTAACATCAGATTTGAAGTACTTGTTCTGCACTCAAAAATCAGTTACAGCCAAGACACAGCCTCCCCTCACCCCTAGTCCTCCTCAAATAAAAAAACCCCAAGTATTCAAAAACCTTTGAGTCAGGCACAAGCACAGGTTTGCTCACACATGAGAAAATACTGCAGAACTCACAGTTCCCTTTTTCAGACTACAAGCAACAAGAGGTATTCATCTTATCGCTGGTATGTCAAAGGAGTGTTGGTGTTTTATACAGTCTTTCTGACACAGGGGGCCAAAAAAACCCCAAACAGTTCCCAGTGGTAGAACTATTACCACAGCAGAGACCTGCAACTTCCTTAGTCCAAATTTTTCATCTCCATTCTCTGTGGATGGCAGCTGGCCCACAGAGGCACCAAACAGGCATCTCCTCACCCCCTGTGGAAGCACTTGAAGAGATCTGTGTGTGCCAAGGTTCCTCCATTGGTCCCTCACCCTCTAAGTGGGAGAGAAGGAGAAATGATAATTGCTCTGTAAAGCAGCATTCAGTTACCTCATAACTTGGTGGGGAGTGGTAACCACTATGTCCTAGAGGCAAGTTGAATACTTCACTTGAAGGTATTACCATAAATCAAAAACATCCAGCATACTGAAGCAGTTCTGGGTGTATCCTTGCCCCATTTATACCAGTAACTAGTCCTGGTGCTTCAAGTTCAGCTTTGTAAAAACACACAGTGGGGTGGAAAAAAAAACCACCTCTGTTGCAAAAAGTTATGTTTCTCATTAAAAAAGCACAGTAAGAGAGTCAAGTCATTATAAGCTGAACAGGAAGGAGAGCAGAGAGGTGATGGTGGTAGCAGCAATACCTCCAGGCTCAATGAACTTAGTATGACTACAATTTATGATTAAGGAAGAATAAAATGCAGCTTAGTTACTGACCCTCTCTGCAGGCTTCAGGCAAGTCACATTGCCTTTTCTGTTCTTCTTTTTCCTTTTCCAATAGGCACTCTGAGGGCCTGCCACTGCATCTCACAACAAGGACAGACAACACTATAACTCTACAGGGACCCTCCTCTCCTTCCACCCTCAACTAGCAAGGCATCTGTGCATGGCTGAAATGGTACTAATTCATATGCCAGCTTTAACTTCTTCCCTGTCTAGCCAATCCTGGCTGGCTGATCTCCCGAGAGCACCTTGGTACTCACAGCTCATGAAGCGAGACTCAAAAAAGGAGAGAATTATAATATTCCAGATAGTTTATTTCACATACTAATCTGCAAGGGGCTGCATAAAAATGGACACTGGAAAGTCATCTCAAAGTTTCAGTGCAGGTAAAGGAAGCAAAGGCTAGCAGCACCAGGGAAGTGGAAGGCCTGTGAAAGGCTTAAGAAGGTAAGAAAAAGCCCTACAATTTTAGGCAACAGTAGCCAAAGATCCTGTGGAGGGATTTATAGAAGCGTGACACAATCGGGCAAAGAAAGCAACCTTTACAAAGGCATGAAAAGTAATTGAAGAGAGAAGATTCTCACCAAAGAACCAGACCAGAAACAGCATCTCACCATCCAGCAACAAATCTGTGGGGCAGAACCTCAGCTTCTGTAAACAGCTGTGGCTGTGGAGTTAAGGCAGTGCACACCAGTGCAGATACACTCCCAGAAGCCCTGAAGAACAAATGCCTCTCTTAGAGAGTCTGTGTTTTGGGCTAGGAACTCACAAAATTCAATGCACATGCTGATTCACGGTCAATAAATGCATAAATAAATAGATCTTTTTTACCTCTTTGAGGTTCTAAACGTAAATTTCACCCATTTTAACATTACCATTCCTAAATTTTAAATGTTTCCCACTATCTGTGACTATTTACATGTTGCTATTCAAAGGTTTAAATACCTCTGTGCAACGGATCCAACCATATTACCCTCAACCCACTGGACAACTGAGTGCATCATACACAGGGGGAAATATAATTTATCAAGTTATGGCAGTCTCCAAGAGCAATCCAACAAGCAAGTATATATGGAAACTGTACAGGCAGAGTCTAAATTATCTTCTTGCTCATAGGAAGGCACACTGACCACTGCTGCTCACTACAGGTAGAGAATGTCACTCTCCAGATTGTTAATGCAACACCTATCATTAACACTAAACTGATAATTTAATGTTGCAAAAAAAGAAACAGTTGCATGTTCTACCTGAAGTGCCTGCTCTGCTGCACTTAAGCTTATCTGTATAAAGTCCCAGCAGGATGACTCAGTTTCTAAAGCTATTACACTTTCTACTATAATGTCTTCAGCACCTGTCAACTTCAGAGAAAGGAAACCATAACGCCTGAAGGCCTTGCCCTCCTGTAAAACAGGAGTGATGCCAGTTTAACTGTCAGCAGGTTCATGGAATATTTTCAGCCTCCTAGGTGGATAACTACATCTACTCTGTAAAAAGTCACTGGCATTAATGAATACAGTAATAGATAAGTATAATAAAACTTTGCAACTTCTGAAAAATAATTCAGTGATGAGGGTTCTTATCAGAAATGTCAGCAGAACAAAGTTTAAAATTAATTTAGCGTAATGAAATTGCACACTGTGCCTAAGCGTACTTTTAAATCAGTCATTCAACCCTCAAAACACTGAGATTCAGAGAGAGTTGAAGCTCAGGAGGGTCCAGATTTGGTGAAGCTTTCTAAATTGCTTTATATCTAGATGGTGTAATTAGTACAAGCTCTGAAGATATTCTTTGTAGATACCAAATCCATGCTAAAAACAAGCAAAAAAACCAAATAAAAATGGATATAAACTATGAATGCCTCCAGCTTTATGTGCCAAACACAAGACTAAAAGGTAACCTTTTTGTAACTTATGAACCCATTTTAGAGACTCCCTTTGCTTTTCATTCTAGATTCCTGGCCTAATCAAAACCAAACCTCTCACTTCATTTTGTTTTTTCATACCCATTATCACTTTCTCTGCTTACTACTTTCCCAGGGCCTACTTCCTTGCCCTGTCATTCCCAGGAGTCTTCCATGGTTCATTATCCAAATTCAGTCTGGCTCCAATCATGCCTTTGTGTCCTTCTCACCTACCCTTCAACTCCAGGCTCCATGACTGGATAATCTCAGTCTTTCTACCACCCAGTCCCAAACCTCAATTTTTTCTGTCCCATTTGCAGCTTCTGGTGACCACTTTCTACCTCCACGTGCTTCTCACAATCTACTTCCCTGCAGCCCATTTCTGTGCTTGTTCAGTTTTGCCTGAATCCTTTACATTGGTGGTCTAAGTTATGGACTGATGAGACAAAGTACAGAGATGAATTCATGAATGCAGACTTTTAACAGCTATCAAACAATCCAGTACCTTCTAAAGACTCTGTCCTAGTCCAGCCCCAAGAGCATGGATTAATGCTCCCAGGCTGATTTACAATGCCTTTCCAACCCGCTTCCTACAACAGTAAAGTAAGGTACAACAAGAATTGTGCACGATACAAAGCAAGACAGCAGCATTTTCTGTCACAACTGCAGTATATGATGATATATCACAGACAATAACGTAAAAAGCAAGGAAGGAAAATGAAATTGCCATGGACAAGGATGGATAAATTTAAACATGGTTCTTATACCAATAGCACAATTTTCCGAGTGGAAAACAGAGCCAATTTCCACACAAAATGTCTATCTGCATGATCATACTAGTGAAGAACAGATCTAAATGCACGCACATTATCCCACATTAAGGGTGAGGCAGTCAGTGATACCATGGAGACCTGCATGCCCAAGTCTCATTAACTCTGATTTTGAAATCCCCAATTCAGGATTTCAAATATGTCCCAAGTGAAATGTAATTCATTTGGTTTCCATACCAGATCACAGGAAATCTCAGGTTGTATGGAATCTCAGGAGGGGATATTAGTTCAAACATCGTATTTGCAGAGGCCTAGATCAGGACTAGGTATCTGGATTTGATTCTTCGTTCTACCACATATTTCCTCTTCGACCTTAGGTCATTAATTTACACAGCTGCCATCTGCCTGAGTTGTCTGCAGTCACTGAAAGAGAAATGTTGCACTACTACTACACTAACATTTGAGAAATGCTTAGGTAACGTGGTTTGAAATAAAGGCACACATCTAAATACAAGAGTTGGGCTAATGCAGGAAACTTTAGATCTTAGCCTACCACTTCAGAGCATCAACCTGGCTGTTCTGTTCCATTCAAAGAAATAAGGACCTGTGTTCAGATGTTAAATTTGGTTCTGAAGTTGCTACAGAAATTCTGATTTTGTTTCCAGTCTGGTGCTTGGTTTCAGAGCAAAGACTTAGCTTGTATCCATAGTGTGCTTCAACTGAACCAAAACCAACTGTAAATAAATCTGAGTCATATGAAATAAAGATTATATCAGGTAACAGTTTTATTAGGTCTAGGAATATACAGTGATACATTACATAGTATTTCATTTCATATTTGTTTCATTTGCCCTTGTTTACTACATCTCTAAATGGCATTTTAGTCAGACACTTATTTACTGTGTGTTAAATTACTTCCTGCAAACTTGGCACCTAGACCTGGGGAAATGGATAAATTACCCTGGAGTTCGTTTTCTGTTCGCAGCTCTCCAGGGGATGCCACTGCCAGGTTAAGCCAAAGCACAGAGAGATGTTTGTCTCATTTCTTTCTACTATTTTGGATGCCAGTATTAATACACTGCTAGAAAATGAACAGCTTGGAGAGAAGGTAGGATATTTTTTAAATTCTAGCTTCAAACAAAGCACATTTCCTAAACTGGTTCAGCAAAAAAACCAAACAAAACACTTCTCCCAATTAACTTCAGTGACATCTACCTGCCAACCCTTTTAATACCCACATCAATAAGCCAGGCAAAGAGTGTCAAAGTTCAACCTAAATCCAGGGGTGAATTCCGATTAAGAGACCTTGGGAGCCACACAAGAAAAACTTGCCATTAAACATTTGTCATTTGCCCTCAACTAGTCCAGTTAAAGTGGTTTTAAATCGTCACACATCTGTCTCTCTCTGAAAACAGAAACCATCCAAGGGAGATCACAATCAATAAGTTTATCACTCAGCAACTACAGGGACAATAGCAAGTCCAGAAACACCTTTGAGGTCTAAAACCAACCAAAACAAATAAAATCCCACAAGGATATGACAAATGGCTACAGAAATACACTGCGCACTAGCTGGTTAGTAAGTCTCTCCACTACATAAATATGTGCATCTGTGTATACACACATATACACTCACAAGACACTGCACCTATATGTTATGTGAGTAACATATACAAGGAGGAACTAGGATATTTTTTCTCAAACCTTCCCTCATTTTGATTTCCTTTTAGACCAATTTAAGAAGAGGATATTTAAGCCTGGTAAATTTTCTGCTCTTTGAGGGCATAAAACATGAGTAAAGAGACATTTTAAATCAAAAGTACATACATTATCAATAAATCTACCACACCACAACAGCTGCACACTTCGTATGCATCAAGGCAGAGAGCAAGTCTGACTAAAAGGCTAGTGGGGAATATTTGCAAATAGAATAATGCAGTTATTGTCTGTATTACACCAATAAGACCGTGGTCTTTCTGTGCTAGGTACTGTAGGAATGCATATTAAGACAACCTGCAGGTCATCCTGAACTCACCAATTTAGATTGTTCATGAAAAAAAGGGTTACTATGAAACTATTAATACCACCTCCCTAAAAATGGGGGTCTGCTACAAAATGGAAGTTTGATCTAGGGAAGATCACAAGAACATTATTTAAAAGAAATGCATGTTATCACATAGTTTAAAAAGGATTTACATCAGCACAAAATGATATATTCCATCAGCAACAAAAGTACGTTTAGATCAGTATTTATTACACAATGTTTATGATCTTCTATATTAAGATGTCTATAAGGATTAAGAAAAAATGGATACATCAATCCAGCATATTGAGAATTATACACTTAAATCAGTACTGCGTTTGTTAAATAAAACTGATGGAAATCAATGCTTCCTGTAATCTCTCTACTACAAACATACAAGAAATAGCTTTTTCTATCCTTTTGGAAAATAACTTTGAAGAGTCAGTCCTGTCTCCTCTAGTCAGTGAGAGCACCATCATCTGTAGAAAAAATAACAGGTTCTTGTACTCTCTATGGTATGTTAGCAAAAATGTCTCAGACTTCTGTAGCTTCTCTACAATGCACCGCATCCTACACAATTCCACAAGGTTATAGCTAACAGTGTAAAATATACACAGATTTAATGCATTTTGATCCTGACTCAGAACTCAGTTATACACGTGCTGCTGAGAAACACACTTTATTTCACTGTAGAGGACCGATTCTTTCTCTCTCACTGCAAGAACAGAAACCATTGCTACAATGTGCCTTTTCATTTTGAAGTAAAAAGGCAGCATGGCTTAGAAAAAAACGCTAACCCTTGCCTTTCCCCCAACCCACAATTCATCTTTAATCACTGCTAACAATTGCAGGAGTGCACTTGAACCAAATACCCAGCTATTTAAAATCAATGCAGCTCATGACCTGTCCACAGCTGCCAAACCACTGGACAGAAAACCTCAGTGACTTTCAGTTTCAAGGCAGCTCACTGACTGGGGTCAGAAAACTAATGGAAATCTATTCCCATACATTTCTAATTCACAGCAAGTAGTTTAAGTATTCTCTGTACTGTATACAGGGATTACTTGAAAATATTCACAACAGAAAGGTGTCCAGATCAATTGCTTTAACAGCCCAACACAACCCAGTGGAGTCATACAGTTAGAAACGCCACAGCACCCAGTCAGCCCAGCTTGTAATTGCTCTGGAAACGTTACTCAGAGTTCTGGAGGACATGGAGTCATGGGAACATTTTGAAACAAGAGGTGATCCATTGGAGCAGAAAAGCTATAAATCAGACTTGCTGGGCAGATGGCACTGCAAGCTCGCGAGCTGATGGCAGATGGAAGTGAGAGCTTGGATAAGGCAAAAAAATTGGTTGCAAACTAATGAGATCTGTTAAGATGCTAGAGACAACTACTCTCCCTTTCTGATCTCTCTGCTTTAAGCAAGGGTCAGATCAACCCTCCTCCCACAGAAATTTACCCAGGAAAAGTTTTTGGAGCCATAAAGAAAAGGCAGTTTGGTTTCCCTCAAAAAGGGATACCCACAGAATCGATCCAGAGAGTCACACAACACGAAATAACCAGAAGATTCCCAGTTCTAAAATCCCAGGTTCTTATCAAATTTTTGAAGTTCTGAGCCTTCTACATAAAATCTGTAAGCCTTCTAGCTTACAATATAAAGACCTGCATCTTTTCATGGCAGAGGACCTTCCAACAAAGGGGAAGTTTCAAGCCAGGAAGGATCTTTAATGGAAAAATGCTACACAACACATTAACTGTGGTGAGGATTTGGTCTCAGTCCAGCCTAGAACTGAGGCTGGCTTGGTGCTCACAAATGCTCCGCACCTTCCTGCAGCTGACCTACAGTTCTTTTGCTGCTGGTACAGATGGTATCTATAAATCCTTATGACTGCAGAATAGTTACTATCAGAACAAATGTGTAGCACCCCTTAAGATATTTAGGAGTATCAGCCCCTCTGACCTCCAAATGCTTGAAAAACCTTTCCCCTCTTGTTATATTTTATAGATATAAATATACACACACAGATGTACTTATTTTCCTTGCCTTTGTCAGAGCCTCAGGGTTCTTTTTTAAAGCAGCATTGCCAAGACCTTCAAAGTTTTTTTTCTTCTGGTACAACTGCCCCAGAAGCATTAATAACGTTTCCAGAAGAACACAGTACAAAATTATCTACTTCACTAAAAGAGACAATCTCAGACAGTGCAGGCTGCGTGAGCTTCTAGCAGACAGCAGCTTCCGCAAGCTTCTACCATTACTTCTAGATGCTTATGGAGTTTTACTCCTAAGATACATTACCAAGGGTGAGCCTTTCTTACCATTGTCATGAACTGCAAGTATCTCATGGTTTTATAAACTTCTATAGCTGCAATTTCTGACAACTGGGATTTATTTTATTTTATTTAAGTAAGAAAAGCGGGTGAAGTGGTAAATAAATTAACTTTGTTGAAAGCCGTTGGGAAAAGGGAAGTAAACCTGCAGACTTGTGTGGGAAGCTAATAAAGAGGGAGCATAGCAATAGCACTACAATGACACAAAGGATTAACAGGCTCTCAGCAAGAACTTGCATTTCCCAAGGTATTATGAAGTTCTTGTATCCTAAACACACAGAAAAACAGCCATATAACATAAGAACACTGCGATATACCACATACAGACCCAAGCATGTGTAGGGCCATAGTGCTTAAGGCAGATACAGTAATAACATAGGTAAGAGTAAGTATTTCTCAGGAGTCAACACAGAGCACTCTATTCATACAACATATATACATATTAACTATTCTTATGATAAAAAAGACCAGAAGAATTCCAGCTATTTAAAGTGTTTGACAACACATTCCCGAGATATTCATTACTTTGGGATAAGCACATAACTGAAAGCTTGCATATTCCAACTGAAAATCCACACTTTCTCACCAATTTTCTATGCAATCTTGATCAAGTCTCTTGATCCTTCCTGAAACTACTTTCTCCAGATGTAGTCATGGGGCTACACAAGCAATATTTTCATGAAGATAAGCTATGCTACCTGCTCCTTTTTGATAGGTTTTAGGTCATTACAAATCTCAATCTCTGGCTACCAGACAACAACAACAAAAAAAAGGGCAAAAAAACCCCCACAACCACCAAATCTACAGAAATTGTTACTGAGCAATAACAATCATGGGTTCTTGCAGACCCATTCCTGTCCAACAAACACGAATTGTGGGTATTTTCAGATGTTCCCTTTATTTGCAGCTATCTGATATCTAGCCACTTCTGCACCATCTAAATCACCCCTTCAGCTGCAGAAGATACACTGTAAGATACTGAAGATACACAGATAAGCTGTACATAACTGCAGAATAACAGGAAGTGACTAAAAAATGCTACAACTGCAATCCTGTGACATATTTGAACTGTAAATCTGTGTTCTAACAGAAGAAAAACCTTTAAAAAGAAAGGCTAATTGCATCATTGTGACTAGAAATCATTAATTTAATGCAAGTCTCATGATACTTTTCTTAAAACCTCAGCATCCTGAGGCATATTTGGGCTTTTCTTGTCCAGCTCCTGTGGTTACAGAGAAAAGTACACTTCAACAACCAGAATGCACATTAAAATGACCTGGCTGTATTTATTGATTCCATTTGTTCTTAAACTAATCTTACAATTTTAGAAGAAAGGAGGGAGCTGACATATCTGTTCTAAACATCTGGAGAAGTCAGCACTACTCCTGGTATTCCAATTTATACAAAAGTGTATGTTTTCCCTTGGCAGTTTTACCCTATCATTGTAAAAAAGTTTGCATTCATACTAAATGGAAATCCCCATCAAGAACTTTGATGGGCATCTTTCTGATCCAGCTTCTATGATTTTGAGGTCTTTGTGTGCTACCAAGTATGTGTTCAGATACGATCACACTGATGCACCCACATATGTGAAGACAAATGAAGAAAGGGTGCAAAAGAATAGTATTTTTTGACTATTCATCAAGAATAATTACATGTTTCCAAAAGGTCATTAGTTTATTTTTTCTTGTCTGTGAACAGCTTTGACAGACATATCAACTGTATCATAAGGTTACAGATGCAGACAACAGCAAAATAACCCACAAAGTTCTTAACAGAAGTGCAGAGCAGCTCTTGGACATGAAAATGATTCAGTTAAAGCTTTTGGACCCGTGCACTTTGCACAACATTCTTCCACTCACTCCTCTCTTAGAGGTGCATAAGCACAGTAGTGATCCTCAATCTGTACAACAGGTGCCTCAGCATTACAATCGACACGTAACTGAGGGGGGTACTGCTCCAAACTCTGCTAGCTCCTAGGGCTTACAGTATCCCAGAACTCCTGCTGTCACTGTTTGCAAGAAGGCACAGACTTTGCTGTGATCCCATAGTTATCAGTCATATTAAAAAAAAAAAAATCTGAACTTTTAAATTAATTTGGCAAGGGCCACTGGCAAAATGTTTCATCTCCCACACACTGTAAACCACAGAGAGGCAAGGAGAGAGAGAAAGGAAATACACACTGGAGAGACAGATGGGAAGATGAAAGCATTGTGGACTAACATCGATATTAAAATGCGTCATCTATCCCTGCCCTCAGTCAATTATTATTGCCTGGCCAGGATAGATATTCTGAAGTAAAATGGATTCCAGGGTTTCTATATTACTTACCTCATCATCCCCCTCCACATAATATAAATTCCTACTCTTTATCGTTAAACTAGCAAAACATGATTAAATGTATAATGATCGTGAACACAAACTACTGTGCTCAGATGGCATCTCACACTGTGTGTTTAGCTACCCACAGTTTCAAGAAAAGTAGACCTCTCATTACCAATGCAAGATATACAGCATCAGCTACATAGCAATAATCACCAAAAGAAACAAAATTAGAGAAATCAATTAGAGAAATTGTCAGCACTAGTCTCATAATGATCCCAAAACATTCCTATATCTGAACATTAAACATTAACTTCTACCTTTGACAGATAAAGTCATGGCATTATACAGCACAATAAACTTTTTTTTTTTTTTTACACTTGACACGTTTATGCTGACCCTAACATTTCACTGCAGCTTGGTCGTGACAGCACAACGCAATACATTGCAAGAGCTTATAAGACACAATAAAGCTTTCCCATCTTACCTGGCTCTGTACAGTTCTTTTGTTCATGTGTCTCATTAGGTGATGCCATCAACCTTCTATTCCTCCATATATCTGACAAAACACGTTTGTCTGCAATTGTTGATTCTTGGCCTATATTAAACAGAAAGAGGTTATGCTCACTGTCACCATTTTTTTCCTACATCATCTTAACTGTTCTGCATGCCCCCACTAGCAACTAGCATGGACAGACCATTAGTATGTGAATGCAGCAAAAAGAAGGTGTGACTGAGGCACACGCCAACATGTGTGTGCCAGGTGCTCCTAGCTACAAAGGGTGGAAGTAGCTATGAAGGTGCAGTCTCTGAGCTGTCAGCAAGTTCTAGCTCTCAGAATACCTGGCTGTGACCCACAAGGGGCAAATATTCTGTAGCAAGCAAACGCTGAAGCCTGCACCTGTGAAACTCCACACTTAGCAGTTCCTGTAGATGAAGCCAGCCCAGCTATGCTGACATGAGCAACTATCACACTTCCATTTAGTCATCTGCACTTGCACATACTACGTTACTGATTTATGAAAAAATAAAACTGCATATGGACACGTTCCAGTTACATTTTGGTTTATACCAAGTCTAGCGCTGAACTAGAGGCTGGTCTTTAAAGTGCTCAGTATACTTGATAACATCAGTCCCTGCATAACTTGTCAAGGAAAATGGAAAATAACTGCAGTGTGAACCCCCACAAGCCTTAAGAAAAACAAGCATCCTTAGAAGTCAATGGAGCTTTTGCCTAAACTTGTATTCTCAATGGAACTTGCTGAATAGAGTACAGAAGGAGCACTTGTGATTGCAGGGTATGCAATTATACTAATCAAAGGAAGAATAGAACCCCTTAATTAAATCACTTCCATCTCAACCTTAGTCACTTCAAATGAACATATTATAACAACACCAGTTCTTCCACAGCTGATCTTAAGAGTTTATATTCAGCCATCATTCAATGCTTGTGCTTTGCCACAGAGACTCTTGAAAAAAACAACAAAAACAACCAGCTTGGAAGTTCGTTTGGCTACAGTATTTGCTAAAATAATCTGATGCCACAATTATAAGAAACACAGAGAACAGATGGTCAGTGTTTATGGATACAATACACTGCAAATTAGCCAGCTGAAAAAAAACCTACCTGATGCAGCATACCATCAGAAATGAGGTTATGAGGGATTTAGCTGATAACCCAGAGATTAAAAACTTTCATTACTCATGACATTTTTCATGAAAACCTAACAGAGTTCTCAAAAACTGTTACCTGCCACAAAAAAACCCCAAAATCTCAAACTATGTAAACATAATCATACCCAAATCACTTGCTTTCACAAATCAGTAAGTTTATGAAAATAACTAGCTGGTGCAAGGAGAAAAAAGAAGAAAAAAGAAAAAAGCATGGGCATAACAAACAGTTCTAAACAAAGCAAGCAGCAGTATACTCCAAAACCACAACTGAAAAAGAAGCTGAAAGTTCCATGATGAGTAATATGCTAATATGGTCTAAAACACTGAATTCTCATATGGATGGATTCTTGCAGTCCTAGATATATTCCAAAAAACCCAGGCAATAATCTGAGCACAAGAGCATTAAAAAGTATAACAAGTTCCACCAGATTTTTCCTCCCCTAAAGCACACTTCGGCTTTAATGTAAGCAGATGACCCATCCTAATTCTGCCAAAATCTGATTTTCTTATATTAAACGTGGACGTAGGACCCGGGCTTAGTTTGATTTTGTTCTCAAATCCTCAAGGACTGTTGGCAGTCCTACCTAGAGACTTGTGTGCTGCCCCAGCAACCTTAGACTTCCTGAGAGATGCAAAGCATATTGCAGGAAGAGGGCCTGAAGCTGCACACTTACAGCCCAAACTGTGCCAGTAAGCAAGAAAGAAAAATGAACTGGAATAATGTAGTTCATTATAAATGTACTAGTTTACCAACATAGCACTTGCACAGAAGATGCAACAGACTCTACAAAACATGAGCTTAGCGTTGTTCCTTGTCTAAAATTTGTAATTTTCTGTCATAATCCATACTGAAACTGGGGGGAGGAGGGAGGGAAAGACGGAGAAAGGAAGCAGTTGTAGCTGATGGTGGTTTATAACCCATGGATAAAAACGAAAGGTGGCCCGAAGTTGCAGAGAGGATCACAAGCGGCGGGAGAGGATTCAGCTCTGATACAGTGGCAGAGGTGAAACTACTCCAGGGCCCACGGTTCCCAGGCAAGCAGCTGCCCCCTGATTCCCTTTCGATCCCCGATCTGAAACCCTCCGAGCGGCACGGCGGGCCGGCGCCAGGACGGGCTCGGTGTTGAGAAGCCCTTGGCCACCAGCGACGCCGCTGCCTCCTCTCCCCGGGGCTGCGGCCGCGCACCTGCCCGGCGCGGGGGTTTCTCCTGAGGAACCCGAGCTGTTCCCCACCCCGTCCCCCCCGTCGTCCGCCCGCTGGGGTATCTCCACGGAGAAACTCAAACGGGGAACAGCCGCGGATGCTT
>NW_010202184.1:0-793 GCF_000695765.1 Mesitornis unicolor
GGCCAAGACTAAAAGTTGATCAACACTAGTTCATACCTTATTTGTTGTTAACAGCCTCCCCTAAAATGGGCTTCATTTTTAATTATTGACTGGTCCAGAAAAAACAAAACCAGATTTCTCTGCAGTAACTATGACCATTTCTATTATCTGTACTACAGTATCACATGAACATATGAACAAAACACAGTCAATAAGGTTGAATAAATTGGACAAAATTTACATTGTTAAGTTATAAAGTTTAGTGACCCAAATGCTGTCTATTCTGGTCATGAGGTCTACTTGCAACACAACTTCAGGTAGCAATTCCACTCAACTAGACTTGAAATTGACACATGTCAAAGAAGAGCTAGCATGTAGCATTAGCTTTAACAGCATCCATTCTTGAGATGTTAGTCTCCAAAATCAGATGGGAACTTACAGAACAAGAGTTAAGAGGAGGAAAGACAGATGTACAAATGCTATGATTAGATAAGCTTGTATGTTGAGGTATCTTTGAAAGAACTATTTTGGATTATAAAATGGAGACCAAGGTCATTATGTCAATCCTTTTTCTACAATTTACTTGGGAGAACATAATCATTTTTGCTAACATGGGTGGTTTGAAAGATTTAAGGGGGAGGGGGATGAAACCAGGCTTGCTAGAAATGGGCCTGGGGATGGCACGCCAGTGTGCAAGGGACAGTAGGCTAGTGAGGTCCTCTGGTCTGCCACCTCAGAGGAAGTGGAGGGTAGTAATCCAAGTGGCAGCAAAGATGCAGAGGTTAGTCACAGAATCACAGAATCTTAGGAGTTG
>NW_010202185.1:0-5918 GCF_000695765.1 Mesitornis unicolor
CTCTGGTCGGCTACAAGCAAGCAAGGAGTGGACAGCCTCTGTGGCCTACTGCACAATTAATGTTTATATATTTGTAAAGGGTGAGTGTCAGGAGGACGGAGCCAGGCTCTTCTTTGTGATGTCTAAAGATAGGACAAGGGGCAACAGGAGCAAGCTGGAACATAGGAGGTTCCATGTGAACATGAGGAAAAACTTTTTCCCTGTGAGGGTTACAGAGCATGGCCCAGGCTGCCCAGAGAGGTTGTGGAGTCTCCTTCTCTGGAGACATTCAAGACCCACCAGGATATATCCTGTGTGACCTGGCCTGGTGATCCTGCTCTGGCAGGGGTTGGACTGGATGAGCTTTCGAGATCCCTTCCAACTCCTAATATTCTGTGATTCTGGGATTCATGTTATATGAAGAAATAGAAGAAGAAATTAGCTCTGAAGCCAAACTGCAACTCTCAGTCTGAACTATACTTCACACAAACAGACCTGCTGAATCCCATGGTTTTATTCAAGTAATGAAGTGTTGCTCAGTGTAATCCTTAGATTGCAATCCTTAGATTGCCACCATTGAACCCTGAAAGTATAACAACAGCTTTCATCATGTAGGATCTTAGAGCATGATGCAGGTTACAAATCAAGTTCTCTGCACTCGCTCCTCTCAGAATGAAGTCAGACACATTTTCTGCTCTTCTAGGTCCAATATCCGATTTAGAGAATGTACTTCTTTGTAGAGCCAAGGAGGAACTGCTTTACAGGCAGTAGTTAATATCATAACACTCAGGAGGGTACTTTCAACAGTTTGTATCATTCTCTCAGCTTATTCATGGCTTCAGTGAAGGCTATACTCTTGCTGCAAGGGCTATCTCCTCCCAGCCTCTGACAGCCTGGAGCCTGCTTTGCAGAGCTCACTGACAGCCTGATAAGTACGACTGTGATCGTGAATGTTAAGACTGGCAACGAAGTACTCTTTCATAGATGAGGTCTATTTTTCTTTCTGATGTGATTCTATGCTATGATGCTATCCTGATTTGTCATTTTGGACCTCCTGTATTATCTTGATGACAAATAAACTGCAGGTGCTTTGAAGAGCCACCTGCTATGTCAGGTGAGATTGATGTAAATGTCTGAAGTACTTGCAACTTTTATCCTTTTGTTAAATCTATTGTTACATACATGGCTGAATGTGCTATTGCACTGTGTGTGTTGAGAAGTAACAGACCCGAATAGCATGTATAAAAATGATGCACAAAGCCTGTGAGTTTATATATTCCTTTTTGTGCCAAATACTTTACTGAGGCGATTATTGTGAGTTTTAACTTCTGCAGCTGTTTCTCTGTGTTCATAAAAATGCAAAGTTCTGTCTCATGTTACAGCAGGGTAGACCAGATGTACTTCATGTTTCAGGTACTGTCCACTGAAAATTACTCCCAGTTCACAGCAGCAAAAGCATTGTGCAACCATGATAAATTTGTCTTGCTGTGAGGTTCCTCATACTTATCTCTCTGATTAACTAGTCCAAAACCCCTCTGACTACAAGGTCGTCTATGATACTAATTCCTTCCAGTATTGCCAGTTTTTACAGTTTAATAATAGATCTGTTGGAGCTGGACTTATGTTGAGTTGAAACATGTCAATTGTCATGCTCTGTTCTTGGCTGCCTGGGGGAAAGTGTTTTTTGGGTTGGATTCCTTGCCTGCTTCCTTCTTCTAGAAAAATGGATGGGTGCTGGGATGAGCTAGCCATGCTCTCTTCTTCCTCTGTGGAACCTGAAGGAGTTGGAGGGGAATGAGAGGAAAAGAAATCAGTCTTATGGGTAATAAAATGTCTTTGCCCCTCTTGGAACAACAGGTTGATTTGTGTGTGCTCCTCTCAGCTGCAAGGCCAGGAAGGAAGGTCTGCAGGAAAACAACTGGTCTCTTAGCTGCAGAGTGGCTGGAGAAGAGCAGAAGCACAAAGGCAAATACTGGCAAAAGATGGAAGATAATTATGCAACTGTGAGTTTTGTGGACAGCTAGCAGTCTTGTATCATCAGACAGTGCTTCGTGCCAAACCATAATCTTTACTTTGTTCCAGTGAGATTTTCCATGAGTCTGGGAGCGCTGCTAACAGGCTGTCAAACTAGGGAGGAGAGACTAGGAGGAAAGTTTAAATGTCAAAGGGTAGGACACAGACTATTTTTAAAGTGCCTGTTGTTTTCTGAACTGGAGCTGTTGGCCAGGTAGGAGCAGCCAGGAGACATCACCGGGGAGGTGCAGGGCTTCCCCTGTCAGTGAGCCTGCACTGGCTGAGGAATAACCAGGGCAGGCCCAGAAGGGAGAATTTTTATTACTCTGATGCACAACTGCATGGTTTGTGTGAAGAGGCGTTGTGTTATTTTTGTTATTTTGCTGTTATTTTACCACCAAGAAGGGAAGTACACCCCCTCCCTGTTCTGAGGGAAGCCAGCTCTGTCCTGAGGCAAAACTTCCCCTCCACTCACTCAAGTGCTTGCTTTCAGCCAAGTTTGTTTTATTATGAAACTGAAGAACCACCAGGCAAAATCATGACAGGTAAAACCTGCCCTGCCTTGCCAGCAGCACCTGGCCCCTCCGCGCACCACCACTATGGCTCCACTGTGCAAGAGGGCCAGCGGCTGGAATTCCCATTGCGTGGGAATGGGCAAGAAAGGCAGGGTAATTTGTTTTGGTGGAGCAGCTGGGTTCAGTGTCTGGTCCACTTAATCTCTTAATATCTGAGTGCTTCATGGAAAGTTAAGATCTCATTTGTCAGCAGCAGTGAATGGCTTTGTATGTACCTGCAACCTACGTACCCATCATCAGCACTGGGAACACTGTGGGGTGGCAGATTCAGATATTTCTGGTTTTATTATCAACTGTCAAACAGGAAATAGAATCCTCCAAAATGCTGGCATGCTGATAGTCTGCTCATGTCCTGTGCAGCAAGAATACTTTCTGTGGCTTCTGGTAGGAAGTTTATTATAGAGCATGAAGTGCTGTGTGGTATGATGGCTATTCTGGGCACATTCTTGCATTCAGTAACTGTGTGATTGCCTGGGACAGATGACTCAAATGATCCTTTCCTATGCTGTGGAACCAGGTGAAGTTCTGAGTCAAGGGCAGTTGAGTGTACAGAAAAAATGCCTTCCTTAGGCAGGAGGAAATGTGGATTAGATGTTTAGAATAGATCACACAGACTGTTATCTGGTAATGATCAGGCTGCTGACTCAAGCCAGACCTTGCAGTTATGTATGGGCTGAAATTTGTTCTGATGTGAAAGTGGTCTTTTAGCAGGTGACGGGGTGCTTCTATGTGTTCTGGGCTTTGATTTGTTTTTTTTCAGATCCTTGATTCTTCGTGCCTTAGCCTGTGGGAGCTTAGTTATGAGAAATGCAGATACTTTCTAAGACCCATCTTGGGTATGGACTATCATTTTCGGGTCCCTGAAGTGGCTCTCCAGTTCATCATCCTCGTGAGACAGACTGCCAAACGGAGTGATGACAGGGTAGTTTCCATGGCTGTTGCCAGGATTTCAAGGTCCCAGATGGAAAGTTGACCAGGTCAGAAGAGTGCTTCCTACAACATTTATTTAAAAAAAAAAAGTGTGGGTAGAAGCGTTTGTCTACATTTGGTTTTGCAGTGAAAGACTGTAAAGAGAAACAAGATACTGAGTTTTCTCCCCTATTCCTTTGCTTGCTGATTGGGCTTTCCTAACAACCTCTCCTCCCAGATTCTATTTATCTCTCTTGATTTTGAAGAAAAAAAATTTCAAGTGCTAATGGGCTCTAATTCTTTTTATTTGCTTACACATGGAAATAATTAATAATGAGTCTGGTTAGTCTTTTTTGCTCACATTTTACTCTTTCAGCTCTTGGGTAGTTACCCTTGCTGTAATTCTTGAAAGTGGCTTCTTCTTATCTAGATATGAATTTCTGAAAGCAGGTTTATTTGTCTCCCTGTGCTTTTGAAGCAATGCTTTAGGGTAGTGAGGAACTGTTAGATTGGGAGCTGGTGTCACTGCATAATGGTAGAATGATTTGCCTCTCCAGTATGATTAGAGTAAGAAACCAGTGTTAATGGGAGAGCAGACTTCAGCAGTGATATTTCAAGCTGAAGACCAATAATGTGCTTGGGGAAGTAATTTAACAATGAAGCAATTTTATGATAGTGCTACAGCATGTCATGAATTAACAGCATGAGCTTGATACACAGCAGTAGAAAAATGACTGATTTGTAATGCTGATATGTATCACAAGTCTAAGGATATGTCAAAATAGTATTTTGTGTCAGGAAAAAGCACAAGGATCTGTTGTTCATGCTGTAAGTAAAAAGATAATGTTCATAGCAGAAAGCTGTATAAGGCAGTAAACAGTTTTTTGTAGGGCATTAAATGAAGTTGTGGACTTTATCCCTATGAATCTGGCTTATGCTGGAGGAGAAGCACAATCTAAATGAATAAACTTCATTGTAATCAAAATACTTTCCCATTTTCAAGAGTGTCTGAAAGTTTGGAGTTGCTGATGCCTTGGATTTTCCATTGAAAATATCTAAGGTGGTATTTTTTTAGGGAAGAAGTAGTTGAAGGCAAGTAATTGAGGGAGAGAGATGAGAACGTGAGTCAAAGAGAGGTGTGAAATGATTGAACACATTTAGGGGTTGGTTCCTTTTTGCTGTCTTCCTGGAGCATGAAACTTGCAACTCAGGTCTTTGTAAGCATATAAAACTCTTGTGTCTTAAAAAAAAAAGTGCAGTGTGTAGTCCTAATAAATATGGGGATGGAAATTTTTCTGTGCATACTATTTCCTAGACTAGGTCTTAGACTGTAAATTCTTTCAGATTACCTCTGCTTTAGTGTGTAATAAAATGAGAAATCACAATTCTCTATATGCAGTGAAGATAGTAAGGCTGTGTTATTTTATACTTACTGATAGTAAATTAGTATTACTGTATACAAATTTAGTATCATCTCCCAGTTTATGGGTAATAACATCTGCCTGGATAGACCTAATACAGATCTTGTTTTACAGAAACAGCACACACCTTCCCTTTCTGTTTCAGTTTTCTCTGACATAAGTGCTTTCCTGCCTGATTTTACACCAGGTTCTATTTCCTTGTCCTGATGTCAGTGTGGCATTGGCCCTACAGCAATCCCTCATGCTTACTCTGTTTCCTGATGTTTGTATGTTCACAAAAGTGTGCATTGCTGGCTGCATTTGGCTTGTTTCCTGGAAGGAAGCCCACAATGCTTTCTGGGCTTCTGCTTAAGGAATAAGCAGGTATAAGGCCTGCCTTGGTTTTTCACCTTGGTTTTTCATTTGCTTCTTTGCCTTTGCTGACATGCTATACATACAAAACAATGCCCTGTCTTGACTTAAGGTGTTTCAGCCACTTTCAACTCCCAGTTTATGTAGTTCCAGTGGCTTCTGGGGTGTCAACAAAACCTATTTTTAAAAATCTTTTCTGATGTAATGTTTCTTTTCCCCATCTTGCCAACCAACCACTTCTGCTTTGTTGCCTCCATCCCTTCTACAAATTTGACACCTTCGTAACTTAATCTCCCAGTCAATGTGTTGCTTTATTTGCATCTTGAGCATGCCAAGTACATTACAGTTCTTCCTTAGCACATATGCTTCTAATTCACTGCATTGTCACATACCAACCCCAAGCGTTGCTACGGATCATGTTTATGGTCCAATCCTTCCTGGTCCACCGCAAGGAGGGGGATGTAGTGAGGTGTAGTTCATTCACACTCTCTGTTACTGGTGTGGGATGCTTCCTGGTGAACTGAAGGGGGTTGTATGACAAGTATTTTTTTGCTAATGACCTTCACTGGGGAAAACAGTCTTCCAGATAGGAGTCTTTAATAATGGGATCCTCTGTGCTATCTTGTTTGGGTGCAAGAACGTAATCACAGAATCACAGAATCACAGAACG
>NW_010202186.1:0-6482 GCF_000695765.1 Mesitornis unicolor
GAGAGTGGGGGGCAGGCGAGGGGCCCCTCGCCCTCCTCATCCCCCCAGGCAGCTCACATCATGTAGAAGAATGGGATGGGAGAAGTCAACTTCTGTTAAAATGTTCTCCAGTCACATATTTTGGACCAGGAGCTGTTTTGCCCCACTGGCCAAGGTGGAGGAAGCTGGCATCTCCCAGATAAACCAGCATCACTGAGGAGCTGGAGGGCACACTAAAAGCAGGGGCACCAAACCAGTAACGGTCCACTAATCCAGCAAAACCCCCTCCACCAAGGCTGAAATCACCCAGCCGGATCCATGGTGTGCTGCTGGGTGCTGGGTGAGCACCCAGGCCCGGGGCTGCTCAACCAGGGAGGGAAGCAGCCGAGGCTGGGAGCTGGAGGAAGCGCTGGAAAAGCTCCTCCTTCCTCTTCTGCTGCTGCAGCTCTGCTCCCGAGAGCAACAGGCGGAAACAGCCCTGGCAAAATCCTCTGTGCGCGGGATCCGGCCAAGGAGAGGCCTCGCCTGCGTCGTTCCCAGAGCCTGGGCACAGCTGGGGTGTGACCAAGGGAGGAAGAGGAGGAGGAGGAAGGGGGAGAGCATTGCAGCATGGCCCGAAAGTTCAGGCTGTTCCCAGCTGCAAGGGAGGTGGATCCATGCCTTGGGATTGTTCTGGTCTGTTGATGCTTCCAGCCTGGACTGGGCGATGCCTGGCATAAGCATGGCCAGGTTGGGTAGGTCCACACTAGTTGGTGTGGAAACAGCTCTGAGGTTGTGCCGAGTCTTTTCTTTTTGAGGATGTGTTGAGTCTTTTCCTGAGCTGGACTGTTTACCAGGCGGCGGGAGGGAGGAGTGGAGGTGGCCAGCCCTGGAGCGAGGCATCCTGTTTATCCTGCCCGAAATAGCTCTTCTGGGCCAGCCACAGGCTGCCGGGCTGGGGAGGGGGACAGGAGGCTGCTCACACCTCTCCCTGCCAGCGGTCACCAGCCCTGCCCCAAAATGGTGCCCACTTCCCACCCTGAGAGGGGACCAGGGGCTCCTTACCACCCACAGTGACAGGGTGCTGCCACCCTGGGGCCAAGCATTCTCCTGGGCAGAGAGAGATGCAGTTACTCCCATGCCAGGCCAGGCTCTGCTAAAACCAAACATTCATCACAATGCCAGAGAACACTGGGACATCAACTGGTGTCCAGATGCCACCCTGCATCTGTCCCAGCACCCATGGGAGCAAGGGCAGCTGGGGTTTGTGGAGACCCTGGGCTGGGGATGCATCACCCACCATGCATCAGCCCTGTCCATCTTAACACATTTCTTGCCCCTGCAAGTCACTTCAAAGGGAAAAATTGCTTCAAAGCTGAAATATTGACCTTTTCCTCTTTGCAGTGCCCTGTAAGAAGGCTTTACCCTTAGCAGCGGGCTTGTTTGCAGTTTGTTTGCCTGGCCAAAACGCTGTTGAAATCAAGGGATTCTCGTGGGAAATTTAGCTACAGCGAAATCTTATTTCCAATAGAAAATTGTTCCACTGGAGGCCTTTAAACACTTTCCCCAGCGTTGATCCCCAAGGAGTCTGGCATTGAATTCATTTGAAAGTCTGCCTTAGTGGGGTGATGGTATTTAAAAGGTGGGGAAAATGCATCCCCCCCCCCTCCGCCACCCTCAAATTAAAAAAAAAAAGCTAATATCTACCCATGGTAATAACTTCATTGTCAGAAACCAAGATTCATTCCCTTTAAAGAAGCAATGTATGGAATATGATTTAGGCAGTGCACACACAGTCCTGGTAAATAGGCTAAGTGGGTGGTATAAAACCCTTCTTTTTGAAAAATCAATCTACATAAGCATTGGAACACTACACGCTGAGCCATTACCTGTCTTTTTTGCCCGCTGATGTATTTCTTAAATAGAAAAAAAAATAATTAAAAGGTAAAAAATAGAAAGTGTTGATACTGTTGATTTGCAGACAGGAAGGTTATATTTGTGGCATGCAGAAATAGAGCGTCAACAGAGTCTGGAGGGCATAATGCAGACACAGAGGCCGTTTCTGGGGCTCAAAAAACCACCTGCAGACAAGCGCGACAGCCCGGCACCGTCTGTCAGTGCTGGGCAGTGATGCTGCGCTGAGCCTTTGCCGCATGCTGGCTGGTGGCAGAGCCAGGCTCAGCTGCCAAAGCTTGGGAGGGGGAAAGTAAAGGAATTATCGGAAGGGTTTTGTCATGACAGGAGGCGTTTGGAGGCTCAAAGCTCAGCTGTGGTGTCGTGTTGAGCAATCCTTGATGTATTCCCAGAGGAGATTGTCCCTGATGTGGTCCTGGTCAGGGTTTCCTCTATCCCCACCACCCTGCTGGGAACCCGAGGAGGACGGGAGCTCAGCTGGAGCTGAGTCCAGCTGGGTTCAGGAGCCCTCAGCAGCCCCGAGCAGAGGGAAACCAAACGCAGCAGCTCACGCACCACAGATGATGCTCAAATGTGTTTATCAAGTCCAGCTTTGGGTCTGCCTTCTGTGCCAGGGCTGCAAGTGGATGCAGCTCAGACGTCCCTCCCGTTAGAAACTGTGCAGATAGGGAGTTTTAAAAAACTACACTATGATAAAGTTGAATCATCCCAGTTCAGCTAATTACATCTCACTAAACAGATGGAAATAGTGCTTATCTGTCTGGAGCTAGCTGAATCATAGAATCATTTAGGTTGGAAAGCTTCGAAATGAAGGATTTCCCTCTGAATGCAGCTTGGAAGAAGAAATGCTGTCACAGTTTCAGGCAGCTGCCTGGGACCACAGCAATGGCAACAGCAATCTGAGATAGTCCCCAAATTGGCAAAGCCCTTAAAGCATGAGTGAAACCTCAGACTAGTGCAGAAGTCCAGCATCATGAGCAAAGTACCCCAAACCTCTCCTTCACCCTCCCGGGGACCGAGCACATCTCCTGGACAATCTTGATGCTCCAATCCATGTCTGTGAGGGAGCATTAAAAAAAAAAAGTTGATTATTTGGGATACTTTTATGCTCACAGCAGTCCAACCAAGCCTGGCAGGGTTGGTGTGCTCAACACTCTGCCCCTCCTGCCCCTGGCGCTGAATTCCCCCTGGATTTGGTACCCGTGGGCGGGATCATCCCTGCCTTGCTCCCCTGAGATTTTCCACGCAGTCATTATCACGGTGTAAAATCTGACCTCTTGGCAGGTTGATGGACCTGCAGAGTGCCCCAAAGAGGCTGCTCCCCATCCTTTACCACCTTCAGGACCTGCTGAATTTCTGCAACCACTAAATGCAGGTGTACATAGCAGGATAAAGCTTTCAGCCCAGTTAATATATATTTTCCTTTCTCTGACATAAGGAGCAATCAGCGGAGTTTTCCTTTCACCCTCATTGACCTCAGGCTGAGGATCTGTTTCCACCGCAGACAGATCACTGGGAAACCTGATCACTTTGCGGGAAGAGTCTGGGGGTGCTTGCAGGCAGAAGTCACAGCCTGGGGGGAGGATTCAGGGTGTCCCTTGCAAATAGAGCTGCATGCATTCCTCCCGTGGCCCTGGCAGCCTGGCTCAGATCCCCATCCGGGGGGACAGCTACTTGCAAACCCCCCTAGGGTCACCTCTAAGGCCTCGGAGGTGGCTAAGACATGTCCTTGCTAAGGGACGCTGCTGCAGCGCGGGATCCAGGCAAGCCAAGGATGGTCAGGAGGGAAAAGCACACGGTGTGGAAGGGTGTGAGCCGCACTGGGGGCTGCTCGCTTTCATGGGAATTGCTCGTGGTGCAATTCATGGCTGGAGAATTGCAGCAGTAAAATTTTCTCCCACTGATAAAGCCGAGGACAGCCCTGCCCGGCCCCACAGCGCTGTGCCTGCCCTGGCTCCAGGGATGGGCTCTGTGGGTTGTCGCACCCTCAGCCCCACTGACTCCAGCAGGATTTGCTGTGCCGGAGCAGTGCTCCGAGATAACAAGGTGATTAAACAGTGCTGAATCAGGCCTGCCACGACCCGGGCTTTTGCTGAATCAGGGCCGGAGCTGAGGCAGGATCAATAAGCTCCAGCCCCAGCTCCTGCCTGGCCATGGAGGATGGAGGGGACCAGCTCCAAGCCTGGCCTTGGCCGGACAGCAATTGGGGACTCTACAAAAAACCACAAGGTGGTCCCAGCGGGCTGTGGCAGGCAGCACAGGGGTTGGGGGTGTCCGGGAGGGGCACCTCCATCCTCACACTCCCATGGGTGAGCACCCACCCTGCCTGCGACCACCCTGCTGCAGGGTCAGAACAGCAGCGAGGTCGGGGGAGCAGCGGGACTGGACCCCCGGCCTCGCAGAGGGCACTGGTGGAGGAGGGTGGCTGAAGTGGATCACCATTCCCCTCTGCTGGTCGGGACTGGGATAACTGGTCACTGTCAGGCAGGCCTTGGCGGGGAGCCGGGGCCGGCCCGGTGCAGCCTGCGGAAGGTGCGGCAGCCTGGCTGTCCCGGCACCGGCACCGGCATCGGCATGGCATGAGCATGGGCATGGGCATGGGCATCGACACCGGAACGGGCATGGGTGCCAGCGTGGCATGGGTACCAGCACAGGCATGGGCATCAGCATGGCATGGGCGTGACACGGCCTGGGCACTGGCATCAGCATGGCATGGGCATCAGCACTGGCACGACCATGGCATGGGCACCAGCATGGCATAGGCATAGACACCAGTATGGCATGGGCACTGACACCAGCACAGGTGTGGGCACCAGCATATGCATGGCAGACAGTCATGGACAGTGGTACCAACATGGGCAGGGGGTGTGGGAATTAGCACTGGCACCAGCATGGGCAGAGATATGGGCACGAGCACCGGCATGGGCATGGGGTACTGGCACCAGCATTGGTGCCCGGATGAACACAGATACCCTGTGCGTGGGCACCAGCATAGCACAGGGCATGGGATATGGGCATGGGTGCCAGCATGGGACATGTCTGTGTATACAAGGCATGGGTACAGGACACAGGCATGGGACTAGGAATGGGGCATGGGCACCAGCACAGGCATGGGCACAGGTGATGCCTCCCCAGCCCCTCCAGCTGCCTGCAGGCTGCTGTGGGGACCCAGGAGTGGCTGGAGGCTCTGCCAGCTGCCTGGCTTTCCTAGGGAGCCCACACTGATGGGCGCTGGACACCAATAAACACAGGAACGAAGGTCTCAGCCTCTTTGGCTCTGGTGGCTATTCCCAGTGCTGATCAGGCCAGGATGCGGTCCTGGCTCTGCCCCTCACTGTGGGATGCTTCGAAAAGCCATTTTCTGACCTGTGGGTTCTGCTCTTCTTTCAAACCCTGGGCAGAGACAGGGCATCGAATCTTGCAAGGCCTGGTCCTGGGTCACTGCAGCTCTGGCATTTGCATCAGGGAAAGCAAAAAACCCCCAAATTTGAGCCATGACGAACAGCTGGAAACAGTGGGAAAACCCAAAGCACAAAACCTGGGCCCTGCTTGCACCCAGAGCAAGTATTCCTGCTCAGCAACCACCCTCGACTGCCTCCAGTGAAAACACCGTACACTTGGAGATTATTAACCTCGAGCAGCTTCACCCCAGGCAGCACATGGGGATGAAAGCAACAGGTGACGCTGAGCCCTCCCTGTCCCTGCAGCCACCTTCAGGTGCCACAACTCAGGAGGTTAACGGACACAAACTGGAACACTGGAGGTTCCACTTAAATTTGAGAAGAAACTTCTTCTCAGTGAGGGTGACAGAGCCCTGGACCAGGCTGCCCAGAGAGGTTGTGGAGTCTCCTTCTCTGCAGACATTCAAAACCCGCCTGGACGCCTTCCTGTGTAACCTCATGTGGGTGTTCCTGCTCCGGCAGGGGGATTGGACTGGATGAGCTTTGGAGGTCCCTTCCAATCCCTAACGTTCTGTGATTTTGTGATCTCCAGTTCTTCCAGTTAAGTACATTTCCAGCATTCAGGAACCAGCCCACAGCCCCCAGCTAGCCCTGAAGCCAGCAGGCCGATTGCTAATTTTTTGGATAAAGCAAGTGTTACTCTTTCTTTCTTTATAATTTTGTTTTTTTCTGTCAGATGTGATAGATGCAGCAGAATCACCCGAGTGTCCCTGAGTACAGGGGGTGGGGGGGAACACCATGGGGACCCCCAGCAGACAGGTCCCACCTCACCTGTGTGCTGTGTTTATGCCTACAAGCGATGCTGGGCCACACCGGGCAGATCGACAGGGAGATGGGAAGGCAATATAAATACCTAGCTCCTAAATAGCTGCCGGTATTTATAGCCCATGCTTGGCAGAGTCCAGCAGCTCCGACAAACTTGACTCCAGCTTTTTTTTAAGGAAGCATTTTGAAGGTAACAGGTTTTAAAGGGAAGGATCAAGACGTGCGTCTGCCTGACCCAGGGTTGCCAGGAACCCCTGCGGAGGGGCTCTTGTCACCCCCCAATTCCCCAGACTCTTCTCCTTGGTCCCCAGGCACTCCCTGTTCTGCCTTGCCTCGAAGTGATGGAGTGAGCATATGTATATATACATATATACCATATATATA
>NW_010202187.1:0-2616 GCF_000695765.1 Mesitornis unicolor
GAGGCTGGGAGGAGCCGGGTGGTGTGGTCGGGGTCGGGAGAAAAGCCTTCAGACCCTGCCTGGGAGGTGGGGCTGCCGCCTCCCTACCTACCTTTTCTCCCCCAGGTGTGGGCTGCTGGGGGGAATGAAGCTTTCTGGGGTACGGGCGGTGATGCCTGGGGAGGTGCCAGGGCTGCAGCGGGGGAAGCCCAGACTGGTGGTGCTGGAGAGGGGCTGAGTCTGCAGCCTCCCAGCATGGGGGTCCGCCAAGCAGGCAGCCGGGTGGGTGCCTGTGGGACTGCTGGAGCACCTCTGCAGCACCCACCTCCACCAGCTCCCCCTGGATTTCCCCCCCACTGCCTGGGCTCCCCAGGGCTGGGCTGGGGAGGAGGCTGCTCTTAGCAACAGCTCCCGTGCCCCGCAGAGCCCCCGGTGTCCCCACCTCCCCCCGAGCCCATCATGCTCAGCCCCTGCATGGGTGGCACTGGATCCCCCGGCTCGGTGGGTCTTGCACTGCATGCTCTTGCGCTTCCCGCTTGGCCCGCACCGTGAGGCTGGTTTGTGGGGGCAGCTGAGGTGCAGATCTGTGCCCCCTGCCGTGGGGGCAGATCAAGCTGTGGGCGTTTATCCTGAACCAGCGGGGCTGGAGGTCGCCCAGGCTGTGTCACAGTGAGGTTTTCCTCCCCTCCATGGCTGCTGTCAGCAGCCCTGCACAGGACACGCTCCTGTGTCTTGGCCTGGGCTGCAGGTTCCCTTCCTCCCTCTCCCCACCTCGCTGGAGGTTGCCTTGGCTTCACCGCCTGGCAGGGGCCAACCCTCGCCCCTCTGGATTTGCCTCCCTGGCTTTCGCACACTGCTCAGCCCGGAGAATCCAACATCCCAGGGGTGCCGCGGCTGTGCCAGGGCAGGACACAGGTGGTCAATGGGAAGACTCCCTGGAGGCTGGTGCATGGTCCACGGGACCCCTGCCTTCCGACTGCACACGCTGCCTGGTGTTAAACCCTTCCCACAGCCTCATCACGATGATAATAATAATAATAGTGATAACAACAACAGTGTATTTCCTTGCCATGAGCTGGTTCTTCTCCAATAAGCCAACACTGGGCTGTAGATCCCCAGGGAAGGGAAACCAATGTGGCTGTTTCAGTCCCCATCTGTATCTGCAGTGCTGGGGCCGCGGTGGGGCACAGCACAAGCCTCAGAGCACTGAGTTGTGCTGGGCTTGGGACTGATTTGGGATTAAGGAGGCCCGGCCACACTCAGGAAATGGTGGCACCACACTGGGAAGGCAGAGTGGGAGCACAGATGGGTGCACGCGGGGTGGCACCCGGGGGTTGGGTGTTTTGGGGAGCGTTGGGGCGAGCTGGAAGCTGGAGGGAAAAGAGCTTGTTGCCAGCAACATTGCCTTGGCGTGTGATGGGTGCCAAGCTGTTTTGGTGAGGAGTCCTGGAGCCGTGGCTTCCTTGCCAGCCCTCCGCAGTGAGACTGGCCCAGCCAGGCTGGGAGATGCTGCCCACAGCCCTGCTGCTGCGCTGGCAGGGAGAGGGACAAGGGTACCTGTGGGGTAGCACAGGAAGCAGAGCACCCATGGGAGGCCAGCAGCACGGCTGTGATCCTGTTCCGAGGCTGTTGTATCCGTGGGACTCCCCGATGTCCCCGTCCCTCCTCCGTTCCTGCACTCAGTGCCAGTTTTGGTGACTGCCCATCCTGCACTGAGGACGCTGGTTGGCGCTGGTCTCTGCCATGTCCCTCATGAGCCAGCTTTCCCCCTGCCACACTGGCAAGGTCACGGGGCCTTTCCTCATTGCTCAGCCACCCGCCCTCCCATATTAGCTGGAGGCTTTAATTAATAAAGGCATTCACCGTACGCTAAGTGCTGTTCCCCGCTACCCTGGGGCTGCGGCCACACGGTGGGTTGGTGCAGTCGGCGTGGGACGCTCCTGCTCTCTTCCAGACCCAGCTACCGGTGAGGCTGATTTTCCTCCCATTTTTTAACCCTGGGACAGCACCACAGGGGGTTGCGAGGTTGCTCAGTGGTGGCTCTGCCGGCTGTGTCTTCTCAGCCGCGCTGGTGGGCTGTAGGCGAGGGGTGTCTCCTTGCACCAAGCCATTTCCCCAGCAGCAGCCCAGCACGCCCTGGACGTGTTCCTCTCCATGGGGTTGTCGGCACCTCTCCCCACTGGGGTTTTGTGCAGCCCCTAGCATGGTGGGACCCTCCATGCAGGGGGTGACGCAGAGATCCCTGGTGCTGGGTGCCCTGGGACTCCCGAGGAGGCTTTGTGGTGTTGTTTCACCCTCCAACCAGTTCTGGTTTGTTGGATGGCTCCCAAGGAGCAAAGCAAAGTGCTGTGCCTGCAGCAAGCAGCCAGGTGGCACAGCCTGCTTGGGTTTTGACTGGAAAACTCGGTCAGATGAGTAAACGTTCACTTTGGAGGAGAGTTTCTGACCAGCTCGTGGCACTGCTTGGCCTTTCCACATCGCCAACTCGGGCTGACCCAGGTTTGAAGGTGGACAAAGCGTGGAGCAGGCTTGGCTGAGGCTGCGGATGGAGTGGGGTCTGTGTCTGCTGTGGTGCCATTGCGACCTCATATCATCCCTGGGGAGATTGCAAAGGGTGAGCAGCCAGTGGAGGGGCTG
>NW_010202188.1:0-7045 GCF_000695765.1 Mesitornis unicolor
CCAGCCACTCGTCCCCAAGCCTGCAGCTCTGCATGGGGTTATTGCAACCCAAGGGCAAGACCCGGCACTTGTGGCCCCCTGTCCATCTGGGAGGCTATGAGAAGGAGATGTGGGCTTGCACGGGCTGCTGCTTGCCTACCATGGTTCAGTGGTGGCCCAGGTGGCTGCAGCCTCCATCAGTGCTGGCTGGTGGCTCTGCATCACCCAGAAAAACATTGGCTGCCAGCTCAGCAGTGAGGGTGCAGTGCATCCCATGAGGAACCAATGGGCCAGGGACAGCGAGTGTCTGTCATGTCACACACCACCCACACGGGTCCCAGGCTGCCTGTCCCACAGGAGCTGCCTTCAGCAGGGCTCTTATTTACTGTTGAGTCCCAGCTAATGAATCCCAACACATGAAAGCTCTTCATTAACCCTTTGGCTCGCTGTCAGTGTCACCCACAGGTTTGCAGAGGCTGGGGATCACAAGAGTCATTTCAGGGGTGACTGCAGATCCTCACCTATGAGCCTGCGTCCCACCTTGTGCCCTACCACCCTTCTCCTGCCCATGCCTGGTCTCAGTGTCTGCAGAGGGGACACCAGAGCTCTGTGGATGTGAAATGAAGCAGCTGGTCCCATGCTTCCTCAGTCTCCCCCATCAGGGGCAGCTTGCAGAGATTCGCCTTCATGTCCATTGCTCAGCAGTGATGGGTCCCTCTTTGCACCCGCTCGCGACTGCATGTACTTAGGCTTAATGAGTGAGCAACCTCCTGGCACGCTGACCATGCAGCCCTCTTCCACATGGTCCTGCTCCAAACCACTGCCTGCTGTAAATTTGGGAAGCCTCCTGGTTGAAACCCGGAGCTCTGGATAGCATCCTATGGCAAGCAACACCTCATGTGCACATAAGAGGGAAAAGAAGGATCTCAAAGAGAGACTCTGACCTGTGCTCAGCTCCCAAACTGGACAAGGGGCTCAAATCCCTCTGCAAGGATGGATCCAAGAGCAGCTGAGGCTGGGCTAAGACTCCAGTTGATGCATGAGGTCCCTGGCTGTGGGTGCAGGAGCAGAGGAGCAGGAGAGAGCTCCCAAGGCTTTCCTGTCGCTCAGGTTTTTTGGAGACAAGCAGACTGCCCAGAGCAATGCCACCGGTGCCACCAGAGCAGTGCCCACCTTCCAAAATGCTTCCTCACCCCTCCCTGCTCACACCTACCACACCTCCCAATTTTGGGTTTGATAATACCAAAGGGGGAAGCCTTTCTGCACCGCATGCCCCAGATGGTGAAGCAGGAGCTCCAGGGAGAGGAGAAGCGGGGTTGTCCACCCTGCCCAGCTCCTTGTCCAGGGTTTTTAGGGATGATCTGCGCATGACTGCGTGTAGGGGTGAATTTAAGTGTAAAGTGAAGTATTGCTCCTGAGAAACCCTCCACGCTGGGCATTTATTAATCAAAAAATGTTAATTTGCTCAAGCTCGCCAAGCTCCTTTCACTCTGAAATACAAACAGAGCTTTTGGGGGATATTTCACCAGCCTGAAAATCACCTCCAGCCCTCATCCGTGTTCACTTCCAAGTCCAGGCAGGACACTGAGGGAAGGGCTAATGGAGCAGCACAAACACGTACGGGTGCGCTCCTCACACGTGCGGCCCCTCATCTCCGGAAGGAGATCTCCTTGTCAGGAAGTCACGGCCCTGATTACTTTGTCTTCCACGTTTAAGAACATCCCTAACTGCTCCTTGGATAGCTCAATTAGTAAAGTGAATATATTATATAAAGTCTAAAAGATTAAACTATCATAGGCAGCCCATAATTTCATGAAGAAGTCAGGGGAGCATATCCCTCTTATTAACTCTATAACAAATGTGATGAAAATGTTCAAATAGAATGTTAATGCAATGTTACGTGTAATTTTCCCAGGCGATTTTCTGCTGAAATATTTCTTTATTAATAGTAATTGAGGGTATAAATTATGAATGAGGCGATTTTCTCCTTTCACTGGGAAAGACGTACTAATGGCAATAATTCTTTATAATAATTTTTTGGGGGGAGAACGGGGAGGGAGCCGGGGTGAGGGGTTTAAGGAAAAAAAAAAATCCTTTAAAGGGATTGCAAAATATATAGACTAGCAGTGCATGTTTTATTGCAGGGCGCTGTATTTTATATCCGTGTGCTGGGCATCAGCCCCGCGCGGGTCGGCACCGCGTGAGGTTCAGGAGATCTCTGGAGAAGGCAATTTCCCTGCACCCTCTCTATTCTGCCCCTGTGTAAAGCCTCGTCAGGTACCTGTGCTATGGGTCTGCAAATGCTGGATTCCTCTTTTTCCGCACTTCTTTGCACTTGTGTTGGGTTTTTTTGGGGTTTTTTGGGGGAGTGTTTCACCCACAATGCAGCTGCTTCTGACCCCAAACCCCTCCATCCAGGGAAATGCATGGCAGAGAGCATGGTCCTACAGCCCCCAAACCTTGCACAGCCCCATAGTGAAGGGGAAAGGGTCTGGGGGCTACACTGGCTCCAAAATACCACCCCTATATAGGAACCCCAGGAACACGCACTCACCCAACCCCTACACTATGGACAGGCAGCACCGAGCAGCACAGCTGCTCGCGGGGACACAGAAAGTCCTTTTTGTGGTGTCAGAATGAAAGAGGCGTTTTACAAGGGCTGCAGAGCTTGCTCTCCTTCAGGTTTGCATGGGGTTTTTTTGCCCGACCAAATGACTTTCAATTTTTTCCACTCAATTAAAAAAGACGCCGGTTTGAGTGCAACTCTCAGCCCCTTCTTCCTGCGCACATCTCTCTTCTGGAAGAAAGATAACGGGGCAAGGACAGATAAGTTTCCCTTAAATTTTCATTACACTTCAATAAAATAAAAAAGCCTCTGAGTGGCTTAAAATTTTTATACCAAAGAATTCACTTTCCCTTCTGTTTTATTTAAAACTTTTCACAGGAAGGAAACTTTTTGAGCAAGCTCTAGCCTACAAGTGTAGGAAGAAAAAGCTCCTGACCTCGGGCTTTCGCTGTGCAAACTAAAGAGCATCCTGCTGGCTGCTTAAAGGAGCTAAAAAGCACCTATGGTCATGGCTTGCGTTGGGGGTGAGCAGCACATACTGGTACCCAGCAAGGGGCAGAGGTCCTGGACACCCACACATATGGGTGTGTTGGGGAGTGGGTGGCTTTGCTGTTCCCTGGGGGCAGTTTTCATATCCCCCATTTCCACTGGAGCATCCCCCCTTGCCACTGGAGCATCCCCCCTGCTTGGGCTCTTCCTGGGCTGCAACGGGAGGCAGATCTGGTCCTTCTGTCAGCAACCAGGCTGTGCTGCCCCATCCCTCTCCATCACTGGACGCACCGACCCTCAGGCTCTGCCCGCGGCTGGAAAAAGCCGACAAAACCAGCGCGATCCGTCACCGACCCTCCTCAAAATTAGGTTAATAATTTATGATGTTAAATGGGACAGTTAATAGCCGGGCCAGATGATTCCTCAGCTAATCTAGAGCACGGGCTGAGCTGCAACGAGTCCTCTGAGAGTTCATTACGCTCCCCAGCCCTCGGCGCTAGCGCTTTTGGCTCCGCCGCTACCTATGGGAGGCTGCGGCTGGTGCCGCTGGCAACGCGCCGAAGACTTGCCCCTCATCAATTAAGAGAAATAAGGAAATCGACAGGAAAATTAATTTCCAAAGAGACAATGCCTCTGACACCCGCACCGCCCTCGGAAAACCAGGGGTTATCTGGGAAGCCTGCGGAGGAGGTCGCCTCTGCTTTGCTTGGGGCTGGGAGTGCAGGGAGGGCTGGAAATGACTGAACGGGAGGTGCTTTTGCTCCTGGGTCAGCCCTAAGCAGGCTCCTCACAGCTTCCAGACACTCGCCTGTCTCTCTGACCTCCTCAGTTCTTGTCCTGCTCTCCCACTGCCAAATCGGATGGAGCCCGGCCACAGAAACCAGGCTTTGGACATCACAGCCTTCCCTCGCCAAGACCACAGTTCTCCCATCTCCCTGACCCTTCTTGCTTCCTCTTGGCACCATCAGCCTTAGACAGACCTGGAAGAGGGTGCCACAGTCACCCTCCTCTCCAAAAGATTTAGTGCTGGGTACCCTGAAGTACACTCCTGACAGCCTCCAAATGGAAAAACTAAAGCACGCCAAATTTGTGCGACCGCCTCAATATCAGCAGCAGTATCAGGTGAAGGGAGCAATATCTCTACCAGCCCTGTCCTGGGACGTCCCTGCCCTTAGTGGGGGCCTGAGCCAGATCCAATGGGCTAAAAAGTGACCGGCTGGGCTACCAAGCCCAGGCTGCTGTGGCCAGATGTGCACTGATGACTCGCGCAGATGTTGGCCCTGCAGCGCGTCTGGGCGGTAATTCCCCTTCTCCCTTCCACATTCCGGCTCTGCCAAATTCAAACCATGCGCAGGGCGGGGGGATTACCTGCAATTACAGCTTTCACACGTCGGGGCCGGTTTCGCGCAGCTGGGGAGTGGGGGGAGAGCGGCGAGAGGTAAGGGCATCCATATGGTGGGCTTCTGTGGCCATTCCCCTTGCCTACGTTAGAGGCAGCCGGTGTTGTCTCAACCCCCTCAGCCCTCTTCCCTCCTCTCAAATCTTTTCCCAGGTGGGAACACCATGAGGGACCCGTGGGGGCATAGGGGAGCTGGTTTTCCCTCCAGCTCCTGCCCAAGTGCGAGATGACAATTAGGGGGACAGCAAATGAGGCTGTCGGCCCCTGGGGGGGCACACGTGCAGTAACTTGAGGCTGAAGCGGAAATAGCTCTGGTCGACCCACTTAGAAAATCGTCATTACTGGAGAATTTATGGCTGACATGAGCTTGTCTGATAGATATGACTATTTAAAGGCAGCCAAAGCCTTCATTTATAACAATGTGAGGGAAGGAGGGGTGGAGGGAGCTGGGGCAGGTTTGAAGATCAAAGGGGCACCTGGGGAAGGAGAGGGGACAGTGTCAGTGAAGGGACGGTGGCTTCAGCTAGAGAAGGGGCTGGTGTGGGGGGCAGAGGGGGCTGCGTCCCTGTGTTGTGGGTCTGCTGTCCCCAAACCCCTGAGATTGCAGCATCCTCCATGGCCCCTGCAGCTGCTTCTACCTCGGGGCTGACAAAGTGTCAGTGCCCAAATGCAGTGTCCGGAGCCCCTGGGACACTGTAGAGCCCTTCTGGATTTGGCACCATCCAGGCAGTGGTGGGCACGGACACCGTCGCCCACTCGAGATGCACTGCAGTATTTGCTGGTGGTGTGCTTTTAACTAAGGAGAAAGCAATTGCTGAGGCTGGGAAAGGAATAAAGCAGTGGCAGGTTGGAGGACAACAAGCAAACATCTGTGAGATTCGGATTTCTTCTTAACTTGAAGGACAGAAAATGACTGTGGGAATGATGGGCCATTGCTGCACCCAGCCCCTTAGCCATCCTCCTTGCCTGTGCACCCCTTGGGGCTTTAGGACAAGGACAGCTCCATCACCCAGCAGCTTCTTAGGGGAGCACCTTGTCCCAACAGCAAAGCCAAGAAAAAGACCCATTTGCCAATTCCTCAGGCCAGGCTGTCCCTCACTGGCAAACCTTCACCTCTGATGGAACAGAAATGCTGGACGTGTGCTGGAGGCTGGACCCCGTGGTCACCAAGCTCAGTTGAAGACACACCGCACATCCCAGCATGTCCCCGAGCCGTGGTTCCCTACGGATGCACGAGGGAATACCACAAGGTGAGAACCAGCACGGAGGTATGGATGAGGGAATACCACAAGGTGAGAACCAGCACGGAGGTATGGATGAGGGAATACCACAAGGTGAGAACCAGCACGGAGGTATGGATGAGGGAATACCACAAGGTGAGAACCAGCACGGAGGTATGGATGAGGGAATACCACAAGGTGAGAACCAGCACGGAGGTATGGATGAGCTCTCCACCGAGATGCTCCCAAAGGGCTGATGGATGCAGAGCAGCACCTCATGCCATTCAGAGCAGCGAGCAGTCCCTGTTGGACACCTTGCCTGGGGACAGCGTGGAGCCACTCACCGGTGTCCCCGTCCCAGGCTCTCCTCCCCAATCCGGCTGCTCCCCATCCTTTGGGGACAGCGGCAGCTCCTCACCTGATTGAATTTCCAGGCCATCACTTGCTCTCCCTGCAGCTGCGAGGCACGATCGCCCTCCCGGCAACCCCACGCTCACCCCGCGGAAGGAGGGGCTAATTCAGTTAGCCCAGTGGCATTAGCTGCCGTGAAGAATAACCCGCCAACAAGGGCCTGCGAGCCTGACACAATATTAAAGACCCCACTGCCCTCACTTGGGGCAGATTAAGCTGGGCTCATTGCTTTAATGCTGCACTCCTCGGCCGGGCTCCCTCCAAGGCTCTGCACCTTAACTGTATTACCCCAGCACCGATGTGCTTGACCTGCTGATATTGCTCCCACTGATAATTCACCTCCCAAGAAACTTTGCCTTTTTGACCTCCTGCCGGAGCAGGCTCTAACCCCACGGAGCAGGGCTACCCCTGCATCCCACCGCCCGAGGGGGATGCCAGCCACTGCCCTCCGCTCCATGCTCGCCTTCCTTCAGCATCATCTCCTGCATCCAGGGACCTTGAGATGCCGCCTTCTGCCCAGCTCAGGCGACTCGCCTCTGCAAACGGGTCAGTTTGGTGATCCCAGGGTCCCAATCATTACCAATGATGTGCACGGTGAACATGCGGCCGTGGGACGGCAGCATGTGAAGGATGGAGAATGTTATTTACAGCACCAAGCATGTACAAAGCATCGCGGCTCACTAACTTCATCTGGGTACCAAGGCTCTCCCAGAATAACATCTCAGTAGCAACACAAAGTGATGCACAGAGGCAGCATCGGGTCCCTCCTGCTCCCATAGCTACAGATGTCTCATCTGACCCAGGGAAGCCATCAGGACAAACACCCAAATACCAGCCGAGGGGGAGCCTGGGCTCCAAGGGAAACCCAGCAGAGCGGCGTGGGAGCAAGAAGCGGGCTCATCCCTCTCTGCTGACAAGCGCCGGCCGTGCCAACACCATCTCGGCTTTGCAGCAGCCCCCGCCCCTGCTCAGGCTGTGCTC
>NW_010202188.1:7076-9291 GCF_000695765.1 Mesitornis unicolor
CACTGCCTCTGCTCAGGCTGTCAGCAGCTGTGCTGTGTCCTACCCCTGCTCCATCCCATGGCCATAGGATGACATGGGGACCAGTCCTAGAGGTGCTGTCTGCTGGGGCTGTGTCTGCTGGGGCTGCTGGCTCACACAGCATCGCTGTTCATGGCAAACACCGCAGCATCCTTTCTTGCTTTGCCAAAACCCGAGAGCCAGTGTATCCTACAAGACCTCAGAATTACATTTTCAAAGTCACCTTTTCTGAGCTAAAAAGTAACGGGCTGGCTTAGCCAACCTATTCACTTCTGCCCTCCTCCCCTGAAAATCAAAACTAGCTATACCGGTCTTCTCCTCTTACTTTTATCCTCGGCTGCATTAAAAAGGAGTTTGAGCACCCCTGCTGCCTGCTCTGCCAGGTTGCTGCAGGCTGACAGCCCTGCCTTAGCTCCTCAGAAAAGAGCAGGTTTTACAGCAGTGAATTATAATGCCAGCTCTAGACCTTGAGCAAGCGGATTGCTCCCCACATCAGCTCCCCTGCCTTTGCATGGGTGATATTTGTATTTGTCGTGCACAGTTAGTGCTTGAGCAGTGTATACTAGGCTAGAAAATTAGCTATATATGTTTACATTATTGCTGTGTATGAGTTATAATGTATGTCAGTTGTAGTGTATATTAGTAATGTGAAAGTAGCTCCTCCTGCAAAGCAGAGGCTGCACATTGCTCTTCTCAGGACCAGGCACTGCTCAGAACAAACCAACCCCTCATTCTGGACATGTTTTGCTTCCTTCTTTTCTGATTTCACTAGCCAAAGGTGTGTTTCCTTTTTTTGAAGAAACAAAACTAGAAAAAGGAACGAACCTAAACTCCTACCCAAAACTCAGACCACAAGCCTTGGGGGTTTTTTCTTAATATTAAAAGACACGGTGAAGCTGTGTTTGATCCGCGCTCCTGGCACAGGAAGCAGAGTGCCCACAGGAGAGGGGTGTCACAGAGCAGCTGCAAAGCTGTGTGGTTATCACGACAGAGGGGCTCTATTTTGGGCTCTGCCATCAACCCAAAGGGTCCTGTGGCCCTGGGAAAGGGACCAAACCTCTCCCTGATCCCTGCTGCTCTCCTTGGGGTGCACAGGGGCATCAGGAGGTGGTGGAGTTTGCTGCTGCCTCTTACCTGATGGGGACACTCCACAACCTCTCTGGGCAGCCTGGGCCATGCTCCAGAACCCTCACACTCACAAAGTTTCTCCTCATCTGCAGCTTGAACCTCCTGTGCTCCAGCTTGGGACCATTGCCCCTTGTCCTGGCATTGGCCATCCCAGAGCAGAGCCTGGCTCCTTCCTCCTGACACTGCCCTTTCCCAATGGATCCCCAGGAATGAGGGCACCCCTCAGGCTCCTCTGCTCCAAGCTCCAGAGCCCCAGCTCCCTCAGCCGCTCCTCAGCACGAGATGCTCCACTCCCTCCAGCATCTTTGTGGCCCTGCTGGACTCTTTCAAGCAGTTCCTGTCCTTCTGGAGCTGAGGGCCCAGCACTGGACACAAGATTGCAGCTGTGGTGTGAGCAGGGCAGAGCAGAGGGGCAGGAGAACCTCTCTGCCCTGCAACCACTGAGCAGCTGTCTCGGTGCTAAGGCATTGCACTCAGACAAATAAACTCTTAGGAAGAAGTGTACACACTGACCATTTTCCATTTGCCTCCCAAACATGCTAACTGCAAAACATCAAATGGTTCCTGTTGCTTCACCCAAGTCTAAATCTGACTCTGCCTGACGCTGCCTACCTTTTTTAAGAAAGGCTTGTGAAAGCACTACGCCCTTCCTTCTTTCTGACCCATTTGGCTGCACAGCAAGGGCAGGGTCTGCTCCTGCTTCCAGTGGTGCAGATCTCCCTGTCCTCAGCCGCCTGACGCCTGGTGTAAGCAGGAACAGGATCATTTGATGACAGCCAAAGGGATCCTTTCAGGCGCACAGTAGAAGGAATAAGCCTTTGTGTTTCCTGTGCAGTTACATGTCCCAGCTCTGCTCCTGTCCGCAGGCTGTGATACTTGAGAACTTTCTGCCTCTGTTTTGGCTCAGCGTGGGCGCTACATCAGGCTGGGAAAAGTCCCAGGTCTGGCCAGGCTCAGGGCCGACCACCGTGGACAAGCACAGTTCCTGCAGCACTGATCCTGCAGCAAATTCAGCATCTGAGACCATACGGGATTTTGGCGGGTGGTGCTCATGTTCAACAAGGCCAAG
>NW_010202189.1:0-5105 GCF_000695765.1 Mesitornis unicolor
CTCTCAGCCTTTCAGGGGTCTAATTTTGCTCACACCCTAGTACAGTTCAGGTACCAGGTTAAGTTAGTGTAAGTAGTTGCTCTTAGTTATGACTATAAACGTCGGTGAGCTTTTTTGGGACAGGGCTCCTTGTCTTTCCTTCCTTCAAAGGCTGAACAGGTAGTTTTTCTCCTTACATTCATGAACCCATCCAAATCCATGGAAATCTCAAGGTAGCAGTGTGGTTGCACAAGCTTAAGCCTGTTAACACATGAGGCAGCTGCATGGTGCAAGGGAGAGCGTCAGCTTGAGCTCAAAAGCCACTGAGCAATGAGAAACTTCCTAGTAGCTGGAGAATGCTACTGAGGTAATATTATTCCCTTACTGTAAGTTATGCCACAATTAGTCTTTGTCTCTCTGGAGTGGTGGGAGAAGGAATACCTGGGAAAATACTTGGAAAAAGTAGAGAAACAAAACCCAAGGATAATAACTAGCAATGTTAAGATCTTTGAAGCTCGCTCATACACCACTCAATTCATGGGTTTCATCATGTGCAGCAGTATTTTTTTTATAATAATTCAGATTGGTTTACATGATCACTCTCTGACTCCAATCATTCAAAACAACATTCATTTTTTAAATTGGTTTTTTTAATATATATTTGAACATTATATATATATATGTACAAAATGATCTATGTCTTACTTTTTTTCCTTTTCTGTTTTTTTTTTTTTACAATTTTATGTTATTTACAAAACACGGCAGCAAAATAACTTATAAAGAATACCAATACTGTACAAAAAGAAAATAACTGATGAAATTGTTGGAAAGTTAGTATTTTTTTTACAGCATTACAGATCACTAATCTGTAAACCAGCATTTTGAAGTATGTCTCCAGTCCGGTGTATGCTGGGCTAAGTCCATCTGCAAACTGAAAATGAATTTGCAATACAGGTCATGAAAAATTGTTCAAAACAGATGTTGTATAGCTATACCTTTAAAGCCATGGCTTCTTTATAGTAATGGGCTTCCTTAACCAAGGAGAGGAGTAGCCTGGAGTTTGTTTCATATGTTAGATTCATTGTTTGCTTTTATTAAAAAAAACTTCAAAAGCCAAATGAACAAAACAATAAAATAAAAATCTCCAAACCTGATCATTCCCAATATATTCTATTAGTGGTTAATGAATCACATTAATCCCATCTGTTCTATGCTGAAATACAGTAAACATTAGAGGAAATCAGTTACTGTTTGAAATTGGGGTTTGTTTTGGTTTGGTTGGATTTTGGTTTGGTTTTTTCCAGAAACAGGATTTTGTCACAAGTAATGAGTCTAACGACATGAGTCTATATGCTCCATTGATTTGTGGACCAAAGTACCCTCCCATCTGTTAATTCCTTTAGAATATGAAGAAACAATGACATTTCTTTAAATGTGCATTCTACTCCAACTATTCAAGCTAAGATCTCTAAATTTGGACATTTACATCCATATATATGTTATTCCTGGTAGCCAAAACATTTACATATTGATTTAAGAGGTGTTTGTCAGCTGTAGCTCCCCATTGTAGTTGATAGGATGCGAGGGTGTTTCATATTTCACAGGCTCAGGCCTTAATTTTCCAAGTACTGCATTCATCCTACAAAATGGCAACAATACAGACTGTATGACAGACTCTAAGGTTTGTGTGATCTTCACAGACAAGAATGAAGATGAATGTGAACGCTCCTTTGAATGTCATTGGGTTACACATGGCCCTGACCCCACTCAACAAGGCAGCATTAACAATACTGGTAAGCAGAAAACTATTTCTAGATCAATAGAAATACTGCTGCTGCCTGTTTTTATTAGAAGGAACACATGTACCTACAACTCAATTTGGGCACTAGAAATTAAAGTTTGGTTTCTAAAATAAATGTTTCAAAAAGCTGAAGTGGAAATTGAGAAATGAAAATGTGCTTGGTTTCCTGATGTCTTTACTGAAGAAAACACATCCCTTTTTATTGCATACACTGTTCAATATCCCTCATGCCTTAAAAGCAGTTCTTCTCATATAGATGGAATTTATCATGAGCTGTATGCAAACTATTTCTAATGCTGAAAGCTATATACAGCTGTAGAAGAAAATACTATCCGAGTTGATTTTTTAATGTTTGTTTCTAGGAAGCAAGTTTTTTATCAGGTAATACAATAAGATACTGTAATTGCAGGTGTACTAATAAGATTTTTCTGTAAAAAATTTTACAAGATTACCTAAATTCATTTGTGGGGGAAACACTTTGGATTTCAGTGTGATTATCCTGAGATTAATTTGGCCCAAAGACTCTAAGAGTTTCACTTCCCCTTCCTCTTCTTGAGGGGTGAAAACAGAACAGAAGAACGTTTCTGGAAAGAAAAATGTGTATACATAATTCTCCCCCTATGAGTAGTTGGGGAGGGAAAAAAATCACTGATGACCTCTTACAGTTAATGCTTTTAACATAGCAAAGATGGAATATTCGGATAATGACAATGATTTAAAGTTTTCCTTCAGTGATGTTTTTGTTCCTCTTAAAGAGCAAAACATAGTTTTAAAATAAATAATGCCTTTCTCAGTGTTTGATGTGTCATGCATGACAGAGGTACAATGCAAGATACCTAGAGAAGCTTATGACACTAGGAATATTATGACACACCTGTGTTGTATTTCCAACTAGCTCATGGTTTTCCCCTATACTCTATAGCAACAGCTTTCAAAGTGCTCTTCACAATAATTTTAGCTGTTTCCATTAATAGAGTGCTTTTAAGGAAATGTCTATTCTCTCCATAAGCACACACAACTGCCATTGGATTTTGCAGGAGTGAGATAGGCATATGAAGAGAATAAATCTTTAAGGCAAGTGTATGAAGAGAAAAAGAATCTTTAAAAAGGAGCAGTTTATAAAGCAGTTTATAAAGATGACAGATGCTGTTATACATCCATTCAAACAAAACACAGCAAAGTAAAGCACTGTTAGTGGCATTTCTATAGTACAGTACTGTATTTATTGTCAAATGAAAGTATAAGGTTAACTGAGAGATGTATTTTTCTACCCTCATACCCCTGCCACATTACACAAGCTGATTTGTATTTTGTCCAGATAAGTAAATAATACACATACTGTGAGTAAATGACTGAGCTGTTGTGACTTTCTTTGCTTTAAGCATCTGCTTGAATTATACACATTTTTACTGGAAAAAGTGCAGTTTATATTCAAAAGCATAGTTAATACCAAAAAATTTGAAAAGACACATTTGCTTTAATGAGTATAAATTCACCTTACTTTTGTGTATCAATCAGATGCTATTAGTAACAAATGCAATGTTTCTCTTAACCCCCTTTTTAAATGAAGGATCATTCTGAGATAGAAGTAAACTCACTTCTAAAAAGTGCCATGGAGTTTTTACTTGAGAATTATTTAAGTGTCTCAGAACGTGGTTTTACTCAATAAATTTTAAATACAAGTAGCATTACATTGTTCAACAAAACATGTTCATGACACAGCAAGCACAAAGACCTTGGAATCATGCTACTGTGCTGTCACAGGCCAAACTATCTGGTCATACATATATACACCAGTGTCAATGCTTTAAATTACAAAAGAAAGCCATTGCCTAGACCTTCCCTTCCCTCATTCATTCTGCAACTCACTTGCTTAAGACTTTTGTTCCTAGCAAAGAGTGGGGAGGGGGACACAGAGTACTTATTTTTTAAACTTCGGCTGCATGTGCTTTCAAACCGTGTGTAGAGACTGTAAACAGCATGGCAGTGGACTGTTCTTGCACTGTTCACCATGCCCTTGCTGGGGCTCACTTCCCCCACTCCCCTCCCCAGGACAGCTCTGCCTTCACAAGGTGCTGGAGTTCAACTTTTTAGATCGCTTTATCATGCTGGGGTGAAATTCGGCGTGGCGCTGGGCATGCTTTGTCAGGTGGTCACTCCGCATGAACCGCTTCTCACAGAGGGGGCACCGAAACTGTTTTTCACCTGTGTGGGTTCGGTAGTGCCGGGTGAGCTCATCAGAGCGAGAGAACTTTTTAAGGCAGTCAGGCCATGTGCAGGGGAATGGTCGCTCACCTGCAGGGAGGAAAGGATGACAAGAAATTTAGGGAAGAGATATAAATACCAGCACATACAAACTTGCTGCAGCAGGACAGCTGAGAAGCTGGGGAATATGCTGCTGAGGGGAAAAACTGCCCTTATTTCTTGCCATGGTGCCAGCAGAGCTGTTGATCACTTACTTCATAAGGTTTCAGTCTCAGCTTTGGCAGAAGCCAAAATCCCCTGCAACCACGTGAAACTTGCATTTTAGTGCAGAACCTTGCGTGACTCTGAATGCTGTCATAACAACAGATGAGCTCTGCCTATTTCTGTACATTTTTAATGTTGTGCTCACTACAAGGGTTTGAGAAAGGAACATCACTATTATTCCTCTAACACTTCCATTCTGCTGAATAAAATAATCTGTAACCATTACAAAAGCAGCAAAAAAATCTCACCTAAGACAAGTAATTTCAGTCTGGGAAGAACTGAGTGGGGAAAGCTGTGCAGTCCCAGGGCTACAAATATGTACAGCAAAAATGCTGTAGCTGTATAGAGAAGGCCTATGCACCCCCTCTTTTCCATTCCTTCGATGGCTGATTTGAGGGAAAGAAAATTATCTCATTATTCACAGCTCTATCAATACAAATGTTTGCTATTATGGTAAAGAACAAAACCAAACACATTAACCTAAAACACACTACACCTTTGTTTTAAAAACAAGGATGTGAGGAGTTAACAGTACTCACTATAATTTCCCTAACACCCCAAATCCCTGCAGTTCACTTGTGCAGGTTGCATGGGCCTTGCATACAGTTACAGATCCAGTTCTTCCTGATCTGTAAAGCTGACTGTGGTAGGTTGACCTTGGCTGGCTGCCAGACCCCCACCCAGTCACTCTCTCCCTCCTCTACAGGACAGGGGGAGAAAACAAGATGGACAAGCTCACAGGTTGAGATAAAGGTAGTTTAATGAGAAGAGCAAAGGCAAAAAAGAGGCAGATGCCTCCCATCAGCAGGGAGATGTCCAGCCACTTCACAGAATCACAGAACATTAGGGATTAGAA
>NW_010202190.1:0-13764 GCF_000695765.1 Mesitornis unicolor
GGCTTTTCCAACTGAGCGATTCTGTGATTCCTCCCCAGGGAGAAAAGGGACAAAACCAGAAGGGCAAAAGCAAGAAAACTTGTGGATCGAGATAAAGACAGTTTAATCAGTGAAGGAAAGCGTCACCTTCCCATCAACAGGCAAGTGTTGAACCACTTCCTGGTAAATGAAGCCTCAGCACATGCTCCTATTACTTGGAAAGACACAGGCTATAACCACCAGCATCCCCTCTTTTCCTTCCTTATCCTGCAATTTTATTGCTAGGCACATCTTACAGTACTGAATGTCCTTTTGGTCAATTTGGGTTAGCTGTCCTGGCTATGTTCCCTTCCAAATTCTGGTGCGCTCCTAGCTTACCCACTGCCTTCTGAATTTGAGGTTTGTCTTTTCACTTACAAATTACCCTTTAGGGTCGTTTCACCATCCCGAGTCAAATATCTTCAATAATAAATCACGTGCAGTAAGCACGCTGTGACAGACATGAGAAAAAGACCAACTGTAATAGATACAAAGTACCAAGAAATTAATCCCTTCAGCATGCACCACACTTCGTTACACAGAGACAGCAAACGGATTTGCATCTCTCAATGGAATGCCTGTTACACCTTTCGATAGGCTTGTTGTGAAGGAAATATCTTTGTTATCCATACTACCAATACATTGGTCTTCTGCTTCTTTTCTTATCTTTTTTTCTATTTTAATTACACATTAATCTTTTTTATTTTATCTTTTTTTTTTTTTTTTGCTATTTCCCCTTTGTCCAGAGAGGCCACAATCCTGGGCAGGTTTCTGTCCTCTTGCAAACAACTTTAAGCAATCTAAAAATTTACCAATCGTTAATTAGAAATTAGTTTTCTGTTTAAGGAAAAGCAGTAACTGACTGTACGCATATGCTGCTAATCTCCTTCAATGTTGATTAACACTGATGCACTTAAATAATAATCTTGTGATCAACATAAATCAATCAAGTGCAAATAAGATACAAGCCTCAGCTGATGGCTGCCATCCTAAGCCAAAAGGAAGACGTGTCTTACAATTTACATGTATTAATATAGATAACTATAGAAAGGAGGTACACACTTGTGATGTGCTCTGTGAGATCCTCAGACCCCGCTTGCAATGCAACAGCTCAGTGCCTGTCGGGGAGTCTCCTAAGCTACCCATTACCACCCCAATCCCAGTGGTGTTAGCACTCAGTCTGGCCCACACAGATAAGCAGAAACCTAAGCCAGGATATTTTTTAAGGTGTTGTAGGATATGCATATATATGTCACCTCATAAATGAGCACTATCTTGTCAATCCTCAGTTACCTTAAACAATACGTAACCTGAGTCAGGTTAAACGCATCCATAACGATTTAGTAGTAACTTCAAGACTTGACCAACCACAGGTACAAATGTTTACAAAAGATATATATGACGAAATTAAAGACACCTTCAAACACTACCATTAAATCAGAAAAGTTCTCCCACTCCCTCATTCAGCTGGGTTGCCATCTTGCCCAGAAGATCAGCAGTCACGGTTTCAAATCTTCCTGCATATGTTAATTCTCAGGTTGCACCTACTAAAGGCAGTATATTCAGAAGTGACTGCCAGAGAACTTATCCCTAACAGAAAGCTACATTCAGACAGTCTTTACATGCTAATAATTACAGGAGAACTGCAGAGCACTCCCTTAGGTAGGTTGCTCAATTTTGTCTCGGTGGAAAGTATCTTCAGATGGTTTGTTCTTTTAGACCTTCTGAGGATCCAGTAAATATCACCTTCTGCTTGAAGCCTCATCCTAATTCCCTCCCCTTACCAGCAGACAGTCTAGCCACTCTCATTCACTAGTTGTTCACTTCCTCAGCTGTAAGTGTTACACAAGGTGTTGCCTCCTACACCCAGCCACTCAGTAAAAAATTTCCTCCTTCACCAAGGAAGCCTCTGCCCCACTTCACCTTTTGGTGATTCACTGGCATGCTTCAGTATACAACATCTTTCACTGAATGTATAATCCATGCCAATCTGTCCGGGCTCATAATTTGTATAATTGTAATTATGAGAAATGTACACAGTTCCTTACCACTTCTTGAGTGAAATGAGACATGGTGGGCATTAAATACTTTGGAACTGATAACTGCTTATGGGACGCTGATGCTCAACCACTGCTGGCATACTCCAAGGACTAGTATCAAACTCAAAGATTTACTTTATGCTGGTTTAAAGCCTGGAAAGGCAAGAATAATAGCACTGTTCTGAGTACACGTCAATGCAAACAAGATCAAGATACAGTGGAATGAAATTATTTGTATTCACAAAAACTAAACTCAACCAACCAAGAGTTTTATACAAAAATAAAAGAAGAGGTCTAACATAGTGAAACACACACTTTAAGAGAAAACTGTAACCGTAAAGACATTAAAGGCAGTTTAAAAAAGCAAAATTAAATAAGAGACTGAAGCAGATTACCCATTTTTTTTTTCATGGTTTATAGCTTCTGAAGATACAGTGCCTGCAAAATGAAACAGGCTAGTCTTAAAGAAACCCTCTTACTTCTACTTTCTTGGTAGAAAAATGTAACTGTTTTAATGCTCACTCCAAATTTGGTCTAAACAAGGCTGAAATATTTTGCATCAAGGTGATTTTGGTTATAGAAAAGTAAAAGATAATCTGCTACTATATTTTGCCTCCATTTATTATCACATCTTAGCCCTTAAGATATTCAGTTCATCATGCACTCTCTGTGGTTATCTTTCTCCACTTTCCAATTCTTCTGTTTCTTCTACATCCGCTCAGATGATTTGGCACTGCAGTTTTGGAGGGAGTCTCTAGGGAACTCTTTCTACAGAGGAGCCAGGATTGCCTCTACAACCATAACACCCAAATACAAACTGTGGCCAATCACTGTATGACCACCCAAATTTGGTCAAATGTACACATACATTTTCTTCCGCTTATTCTCATTTAGCAACGCCATCTTTAACTCAGGGAAGATCTTGTCTTATACTTAGTGCTTAAGAGTCAGAATATTCTACATCAAATCCTGTAGCCTTCAGTTGCAGCCTGGTGCTAAGTAATGGATTCCAAATAGCTTGGGTCTACTGAAGCAAAACTCCTTCCAAAACCACTAACATTTTTGCCCCCTTGAATTTTACAAGCAATTCAGAAATGGGCCCAATCTCACACTACCATTCTGAACAGCCAGAGTTGAGATGACAGTTTACAGCACACATCAAAATGAAAGACTGCAGAATAAACCAGCAGTATGAGTGGATGGGTGATTTCTCTCTGTAGTCACCACAAGAATGACAACCAGCATCACCTGCAGCTGTCTTCCTCTCCCCATTTGATCTCTAGGAAGACTTTTTCATGTTGTAAGTCACAAAACAGGTGTGGTAGCGTAAGGTGAACGAACGCAGAAACATTCAACCACAGCTCATACATGTAATATTTAAACATCTGCTGCAGAAGGCAGTTTTCTGGTACAGGTTTGGACTTGGTGCTTTGAATGAGTTGTCAGGGAAAAAAAAACTCATAAGGAGGAATTTGATGCTTTACCAACACTCTCATTCTACGTGCTACAGTCTGCTCACACAAACCCCTCTATACAACATTGATCTGGATAGCATGCCATCCATTTTCACACGACTGCCAGTTTATACTTCATTGGAAGTCAGGAGAGAAAATAGTCTCAGAGGCTGTAATTTTTTGTCACATAAAACAGACGCCTTAGTCCATAAATTTCCACAATATCTGAAAGGCTCATAATTAAAAAATGAATCCAAACAGAACCACCATAAATTAAACAAGCAAATATGTAACTTGTTAATAAGGTATATATTTTTTTTTTACTTTGAATTCTACAAACAGAAAACTAGAAACTATAATGAACACTCCAGAACATACAGAATATTCAAAAGGAAGGCAAACTATTAAAGAGTCTCCTTAGCAGAGCACAAGCCACATTTAGAGTCTTTGAAATAATATCAGATCTTGATAAACCGTAACCTATACTATGAATTCTGGATTAAGTTTTAGTTTAGTGATATCCATTATACGACAGTGATCACCAGGTGGCTTTTGTCACCTGTTATCACCAACAGAACAGCCAAGGAAGTGTGAATCCAGTCAACAGCATCCAAAATAAAGTCTGTGACTGGAATATCCAGAAAGGCTCCAGGAGAAGAGGCCTTCCCAATACCCTATCACTTTCATCATCATCATCATGGTGATACAATTGCTCCTGAAAAAGTCAAGTTGTTTAATATACATAAACAACATTAACATTGATCTTCCCTGTTTTAATACCTATCTTCTCTTTCTCCTACAATTTGCTTTAAGGTTTAAGTACTTGCATTTGTAAAACTATATTTTATTATCAATGTAATCTGCTTTCATAGCTCTGATCCACAAATCTTTATCTCCCATATTTCTATAATAATTTGATCCATGCTGCCTTGTTTCTTTTCTGACATTTGAAAACGCCTTAATGGAAGGACAAGGTTTTAAAGAAATGAAGACAGAGTCTTTGAACGTGACAGCACAGAGCACATGGGAGTTTTCAGTTACAAAAGAACTTGGTCTCATGGAAAGCTTGCATGCATTTTGCCAAGTAAGAGGTCCTATATGGACTTGCATTTTAAGTGCCACTTCAAGATGCACCTTTCATTTCAGATTTCAACTTTTTCCAAAATAAGCCTGATGCAAGCTTGCTTCCGTGACTTTGAACCATAAACCAGAGGTAACAAAGTCTTACAGACATTCAAGAAGCCAAGAGCACTTCAAAAGTTCCTCTTCAACTTTTCTATTCTGTATAACAGCATGAGTGTCAGGCTGCATTCTTTATCTGAAGGTTTAGGTAGAGTCACTGATACATAAGATGAACAGTAATGCCGTACCCAGAAGAGCACAGCAATACGCCTTTGCTCCTCGTGAATGACTGGCAAATCCTCATAATCCATCCTGACCACAAAAGAACAAGAGAAATTAAAGATGAACTAGTTCTATATTTGCTGCTAGTGAACATCTTCAGGGGGAAAAATTGGCAAAACTACATAGGAAGCAGTTGACAGAACTTTTAGCATTAATATCAGCCACAATTAGTAGCTTTGATTTAGATACCTGATATACTCAAAAACCAGCATCATGCCATTCAAAATAGTTCAAACAAAGTATTGGGTTGGCCAAAAGGTAATTGCATTTCAAGACCTGAATGTCCATCTACTAAAAAAAAAATGCATCTAAATTTTATTGCAAAATTCAAACTAAAACCACTTAAAATGCTGGCAATGAGTATTAGCCCTGGCCCTTGTGCTTCAACATGATTCTGAACACGGCAAACTCCAGCAGCAGGTGAAGACCCTCAGTCATTCACATTAAATCTGTTTTGGCCCCTGGCATTCCTCCTGTTTACTTATAGCTTCAAATTCCAGTGAAATGTTAACAACTCCCTAGCTCATTCTAGAACTGCAAATGGCCCATTCCCCTTCCACCATGAATTAATGCACAAAACACTGGAGGTTATCTAACACGACCAGCTTCTACCTCTAGTAAACGTCTTGGCCACTTTGCTTACAAAGGAAAACAAAGCAAACCACCTCCCCTCATCCTAAAGCATCACATAAAATAAGGCACACCAAAGGTTTCCACTCCTAGAGCTCTCATTTTCTCAAAACAATTCAATTCTCCCTAAAGCCACTTTCACTCAAGTTTTCCCTACTTTAATATTGGCTCTCACAAAAAAAGTCTATTTTCTTCTTGCAAAGCCATGTTGCGCTAACAACATTAAACTCTTATTCTTTTGAACTATGCTGCTAAAGCAACCATCAGTTATATCAGCTCGAGGATCTGTTCAGTTCTCACTTAACTTTCTCAGCAAGGAGAAAAAACAAAAGCTAAAACCCCATCACTCCATTTCACTCTTGGCCTTCTGAGAATAGTAATGCTCTCCCCCATAAATCCAGCTGTATTCAACACTGTGCATATGCCACAGTAGATTAACAATGCCACAAAATATTTGCACATTATTTTAATAAAGCCTACTCCTACTGAATCTTATAAGGGTTTTTTCGTTGTTGTTGCTTGTTCCCCCCTTCCCGCTTCCTTCTAGCCCCAAGAATTGGTTCCCTGTGCATGCCAGTCAGTAATTCTACAAAACCCTAAAGAAATACCTAAGGCAGGTTCATTTGATGAGTGCTGAAGATACTGAAAGTGCAGAGTATGACACATGTAATAGTTTCCTTCAAACGCATATTCAAGTCAACAAGAACCCAGGTCTGCCATCGACATGGGCTCATCCATACTCACTATGTGCAGCTGCAGAAAATCGCCAAGCCCAGGGGCACTGTCAATCCGAACAAGAATGCCATCCTTCACCGTTGTGCTGAAGCCCACCGCAAGGCGGTCCGTCCTCGTGCTCGGTCTGTCATTGGCTGGCCAGGTGTACAGGATGAGACCTCCACTCTTCCCAAATATATATGTGGCACCAGCTGTAAGACACAACACAAAAGAGAAAAGTATTAGTTATTAATTTCGTTTATGTATTTGCCAGCTCTGGTAATAACTCTATGACTTCCAAAAGGAAGAATATAAGGAAACATATGTTTTCATTAGTTAAAGGGTGGAAGTTAATGCTTCCTGCTGGCCAGGCTATTGCTAGCACACAGAGAAGGCTCCAGGAAAACTGAGCAGATAATGGAAATACATATTTGCCGACTCAACCTGGTAACAGAAGAGGACAACACATAGTAAAATCCTTTTATTTCATGACAAATGACATTGTGAGCCATCTTTGATATTGGAATTGGTTTCATGTGTCTTATAAGACACATTAAATGACTGCCCTCTCCAACTTCTCACATGCATTCTTCCTTTTAAACAAATTGCAAGCCTTCATTCATAGAGCAATGGCTCTGGAATGCTAAAGACTGTTTCTGATGGAAGGAGATACGAAGGTGAAACAGCTTTTTATCAGACAAAACATGTATGGTTCTTGACTAACAAACAATGCCATTTCCTCGTTATGAAAAGCTCATCTTTAAGGATGAGCATGGACCCAAGACTCGCAAACACTTCCAGAGGGTAATCTAAGCATGCATGTATGTTATTCAGAGCATGCTCATCTTTCTACATCACAGCAGGGGTACTACAAACAAACAAACAAGCAAGCAAACTTCCTCTTAAGGTATAAATCACTCAAGAGATTTCTTCTGTATACAAACAGAAGTACATTTTATTTGTCCCTAAACAAAGCCAAGCAGCATTTGAGATAAACATAAGTGAAAAGCTTATCAAGACAGAATAATTTCATCAGTGCTAATATCCCAACCAACGCCAGATAGGTCACTGCTGTTTGGGGAAGGGGGCAGGCAGGGACCGGGACAGCAAGCCACATCTGTTTTAGAAGCATGGGATTCAATCTTATATGGGGATTCAAAGGGAATATTTGGAAGCTCTCCAGCCTATTCACACACGTCAATCCTAGACACTGGAAAAATCTCCCAAGGGAAGCGGTGAATTCCCCTACACTGGTCAGTTTGAAGAGTCAGCTTGACAGGGGCTGACTCAGCTCATTTGAACTATTCTTTTACCTTGAGGGGTTGGACTGGAAGATCCTTGTGGTCCCTTCCAACCTGGGATTCTACGATTCTATGATTCTTTTCTCAACACTTCTGGATATCTAGTCCACATATTTCCCACACTGTCCTTACTGTGAGCCTGGGAATTTGTTCCTTAACCCCACTTTTAAGGACACCACCAAACCTCTCCAAAGCAGAACACTGTCCTCTCACATTCGTGAGGGCCATGTGAGCTGAGCAAGTGAGGAATTATTGCCACAGATGAGGAAGCTGAGAAGCAAAAGCATTGAGAGTTCACATTCTGACTTGTACTCAATACTCTTGAGTTAGGAGCAGGATTTTATAACTCAGCGGTTATAAAATCAGCCTGAGCTTCTTGGAAAATTTGGCTAAAATTGCTGTTCTAGACCCAAATCCACAGGCAGGCCAGGAACAACACTTCTCAGTGCTTCAGCCACTTACTGCACCTCATTTTCTGAGTTCTATTACAACAGGTCATAAGCTACAGAATAGTAAGCAAAAATAACCAGCTCCCATTACTGCATATTGCTGCATCAGGGCTGAAATATCTGTAGCAAGTACAGGCAATTATTTGGTACATTTTTTAATCCGAGTGAAACTACAACCAATGGTGCTTTTTTTCTTCCCCATATACCAACCAGCAACAAACATCAAGCAACCCTGAACAGAGTAAAGGTAATTAGATGCAGAAACAGGTAGGGTCATATACGGATAAATTCTCCACTCGCCTATAAAGCTGCAGCTCCACTAAAGCTCTTTTTGACCTGAATTCCAAATAAATACTACACATTAGCAGAAATAATTGATACACTTCACCCTCGCTTAAGAGGCTTTCTCTGGACATCTCAGCACACGTTACCAAAACAGACATTGAGAACTCAGGCACACAGAAGGGAAATGATTTGTGAACAGCTGACTCAATGACAACAGTGAAAATGAATCCACTTTTCCTTCCTTCCAGGTCTGTGCATACCCATGCCCTCAGTAAATTTAAAGATATGCGTCTAAGGACAGGGTTATAAGGAAATTTCCTTATAATTCTGAATTAACAAAAGAGCATGTTGTCCTTCTGGAAATGTACACATATAACATTTCAGTTTCAGAAAGATTAACTTTACAGATTGAACTCTATCTCCTCATTCAGGTTTGAGCTCCAGTGAAATACGTAGAAAGGGGTTTTGTTTGTCTGTTTAAACGCATCCCCAACTGTGTCTGTAATCTCTTGGTTAAAGAGACAGTTGGAGATGACTGGGTAGTGCATTATCTACGTCTACCTCCCATGCACAGATACATCAACAGCTCACTATAAACTACATTACAAATACCCTCCTTCAGTTGGCGAGTTTGTTTTGAAAGTTGTGTGTAATTGCATTACAGACTAAAACGGGCATAGCAACGCGTTAGTTAATACAAGATGAGTTTACTTCTTGTTGATGGCTTCACAGATTAAAAACCACTTTCCAAAATTATTCTCGCTTGAGTTGCAAGTTCTCCTCCTTTTCTTTGTGCTGGTTATCAGGCCCTTCAGCTGCAAAGACAAGCTTGGAAGAGAGTTCTTCACTATTTATGAAGACAGATGATTTCTTTGCTTCTCTAAGAGCCATTTGGCTGCAGGTAGCGCATGTCAGCGCTCCTATGAGCGCCAATTAGAACCAATTATGTCTTCATAGACTTGTCATGGGACTCAGCTGCTTAACGGAGCTCATTTTCTCCTCACAGAACACAGATTTTACTTCTAGGCCTAACTTGAAGATGTTCAGTACTTTGGGTTTGAGCACAAAGACCACTCAGATGCAACAAAGAAAGCAGCACTGCCCAAACCAAGCTGCCAACAGAAGCCTGGTGGCCAGCAGTTGTTTCCTTACTGTCCAGGCCAGAATTATCTACATCATGACAAATGGGACACTGGCTTTACCTGTGTGTTGCTGAACACACCACAATTTGTTGGGTAAGTCAAGGTTCCTTCCCTTCCCCACATTTTTGAAGGTATACAAGATACCCATTGCCTTGTTTGGCAAGAGATAGTATATTAGCACTGTGCCAGTACCACCTGTTCCCTCCCCAGATTATGAATAAAATAGTCACTCCAGTCTGAAAACAGAATGTGAAGACATCAAGTGGAAGAGGAAGGATAACACAAGTTACTACCACATTGTGATCACATTAAAAACCCAACCAAACAACAAAACCTCCCAAAACACAACACAAACATACTGAATGCTTCTACTTGACTGCAGCAGCCATGAGTTTACAGAGTTTAAAACTCAGAGAACTGAACAAGACAGATTAAAAATTACAACCCTGGACTTTAAGGAGATGAGATTTCATCTGCAGCAGAACTTCACAAGGCCTGAACAACTCTTTCTGGTTAGCCTTGCTTTAAGCTGGTGTGAGTGAGCTGGCTGGACTAGTTGATCTCCAGCAGTCCCTTCCAATCTTAAATCAATAACTATCCTCTCTTTGTGATGGTGCAGAGAATTGTAGGCTAATTATGCAAAGCACACTGTTAAAAACAAGCTGATGAAATGGAAGCCTGTTCAGCTTGAGATCTTCTAATTACATCTAAGCTTTGTTACAGACCTCTTTATTACACAAGACCACAGTTTTTTCCATGACACTTTCTATTCGAGACAGGCAATGGATAATACACTATTAGTGAGCAGCCACTTGATATTTAGTTTTTCCTAATTGTCTAAAGTTCAGTTATATATCTCCTTCAATAAATAGAGCACCAACTACACCTTGAAAATAGAAACGTCTGAGGGACTGATTAATTCAATTGTATTTTTTTTGGTGTTTCACCACTTAAACTACATAACATTAACTTCAAACTGTGCTGTGCAAAAAAGAAGAAAAAAAAATAATCAAAGATATGAGCACAGAAAGTTATTTCCCAAGTCAGTTGTGAGAAATCCCACTTCTCACAGTGCCCTGGGCCAGATTTACTGTACCAACATGTGAGAACAAATGGGAACAGAATATGTTCAGCTACTCTTCTGGGATGCTGCGTGCAGAATCTGGTCAGCATTGGGAGCTCAGAGAAGCAAAGAAATAAATGGTGATGGAACACTCCCTACAGATTTAAGCTACTAGGATGCCATTAGATGTTTAGCATACACAAATCTTATAAACTCATAAACTTGCAGTTTGGTAGAGTAGCAGTTCACTTCTCCCAGAAGTGACATAACTCATAACTTCGGTGTTTAGAGATTTAAACATATGACAATGCTGTTATTTAAAGCCTGCATATCTGGCTTAGGCAATTTATGTATTTGCTAGCTATACACATGGACAGGGCCATTAGATTATTCCGTTTCAGTCAAAACAAAATAGTTTGAGGCAAACAATCCTCACAGAAAATTCCTAACAGAAAAGTTATAAGCAATGTTATAAGCCACAGCAAATAAAGCCTCCCAGTGAGTTGTACTAAGAAACATTTAGTTGAAGTTGGCACCACCACCTATAATTTTAAATCAGTTATCACTGTTTCCTCATCATTGCCCAAAGACTTCAAAAACCTGTCTTAAGGAAGAGTATCCTTCAATCAACGTAGTACAACTGCAGCAGCTATATCCTTCCTAAAACTAATCCTGTAAAGCAGTAGAAAACAAGTCTGTCACATCTGCACAAGATATAACTTCTTTTGTGCCTTAGGGATCCTGTGAATCTCCCCACATTACATATTCTACTGCAAATTCTCTATCTGCATCTACTAAGCCATCAACAGCCCCTTTTGCCTCAGCAACAGCACAGCACACACACTCCTTTCCCCATGGGCAGGAAAACGCATTTGGGATGTATTATAACCATGTTTATACATCGAAGGGTTAACTGTAGTAACTGTGCACCGGGATGTAAGTAAGAGTTTAACACGCTACAAATGCTACAGTTCACGTTTTTACAACTAAAAAGTACCTTTAAGAGGAAAATTATTAGGAAACCAGGCAAATTTAAAAGCTACAATAATTACTGAACACTAAAATTTATGACCAGGTTCCTCCATCCGTTTGCGACAACATTGTCACAGGCAAAGCAAACTCAATGGGGGTAATCACTTAATTGGCTTTATTGACAATTAAACAAACTTTTCATTACTGATGCAGGCATTAGTAAACAAATACAACAAACAATTAAAGAAACACTTGGGGTAAGTTCTCTTTCCCCAAGCTCCACTGCAATCCACCAGCTCTCCTCCCGCTTTTGAGTCTGATCCATGAGCTACAGTCCCTCAGGGGTGTCCCTGCTCCTCTGTGTGTTCCTCACAGGCCCCAGCCCCTCAGGGGTGTCCCTGCTCCTCTGTGTGTTCCTCACAGGCCCCAGTCCCTCAGGGGTGTCCCTGTTCCTCTGTGTGTCCCTCCACAGGCCCCAGTCCCTCAGGGGTGTCCCTGTTCCTCTGTGTGTCCCTCCACAGACCCCAGCCCCTCAGGGGTGTCCCTGCTCCTCTGTGTGTCCCTCCACAGACCCCAGCCCCTCAGGGGTGTCCCTGTTCCTCTGTGTGTCCCTCCACAGGCCCCAGTCCCTCAGGGATTTCCCTATTCTGGCACAGGTCACCCACAGGCCCAGTTCCTTTGGGAGTGTCCCTGCCCTGGGCTGCAGTCCCCTTGGAGACATGCCTCATCCAACACAGAGCACCTCCTTTCAAAAGGGTGTGACTCCAGCATGTCCCCTTCCATATCCATCTCCCTGAACCTTCTTCCACGTCCCCTCCTGTTTCTTCTTCAGTGTCCCCTCCCACACCACCTCCTGTGTTCTCCTACCCAAGTAGCCACTGCTTTTTCCTAGACATGGCCAGTTTGCTGTGATTGCACAGGACAGTTCACAGCCTCCTCCCACACTGGGTGCTCTGCAGCCTCCTGCCACTCATACACATATATACCAATACATAAATTATGTTTTTACCATCCGATTGTGGGGTTAATTTGTCAAAAAACATGAGGTATGTAAACTTACCGATAACATCTTCTTACCAAAAATAACATGCAAGACAAAGCATATGCCTGTCCCTCAATTATTATGCCTTAATTCTCTTGCATAGATTCTTTAAGTATAGGTACTGTTTTACTTTGTAGCATTTTTATAAAAGGACTGGAAACTTCTTTTTCCATTCCTCAGTAAGGGGAGAAATGGAAGACACAAAAAGTTTAAAGTCAGAGGTGTAAGTATACAAGTAAAAGAACCCTATTGTATTTTCCTCACCCACTGCATTTTTTTATTTATTTTTTTAAAACTTCCCCCCCTCACCTCCCATTTTGTGCTTACTTTATGGTCCTACTATATTTTCTGCTTAGTCCAATAGTTCTGATGAATCTCTTGGGGTACTTCATGTGCTGGTGTGAAGGTCCTACCATGTTTATTAATAATCATAACCTTCTTCTCTCTAACAAGAGGCTATAAGTTCAACTACAGGAAAATTTGTGATGATGACATTTTGCTTTTCTTTCTTGGCAGCAAACTGAAATGTAGGTTATTTTCAAGAAGCAATATTGTCAAAGGATGGAATCAGTAACATATTGTACATGACCCACAGGTTATATGAGCAAAGCAAGACCCAATTCAAATCGGGAAGGAAACCTTGGTAGCACCTGTAATTAGGAGCCCTTTAAAGGGGCAATTAAATAACAGAGACCTGACACAAAAACATGCAGATATCCAAAAATTCTCCAAAAGTCTCAATAAGAAGAGGCAGAAGTTTTGACAAACTCACAGATAAGAAAATTAACTAATACTAATACTAGTACCTGTATCTCACTGTACCTGAACTAGGCAGTTCGTTTACTATTTCCATCACCAGAAAAGGTACTAGTACAAGAAGGGAAGTTGGAATACTGGCACGAAAGCAAGTGAGAAGAGATTAAGCATACATCTGCAGAAACTCACTTAGGAGATGAAATTTGCTGCAGCAAGAAGCATCATTACTTGGTCACGCAATAAAAATGCGGTTCCAAAAACACGGTATCTAGAAAGCTATTCTACCCTAGCAAGTGGAGATGAGAAAAGTAACAAGGCATTGCTGCTAAGACCAATTTCTGTTCTAATAGAAAACTCTGAGAAAATATCTCGAAGGTTTTGCCTGAAATATGATCAGATTATTGTGATTGCTTCCCAAAAAATTAAAGTCTTTCCCATATGTTCACAGTTTAAGGTAAAGTGCTTATTTCACAGAATCACAGAATCACACAGAAT
>NW_010202191.1:0-16159 GCF_000695765.1 Mesitornis unicolor
TAATAATAATAAATCTTCTCAGCCTGAGTTGTCAGTCAAGGGAGAGAGGGCAGGCTCTGGGCCAAGCAGTTCTCTGCTGCATGTCACTGCATAACCTGACAGACAACACTGTTACATTTTCAGTCATTCAATAGTATTCTTATTGAAAGTTTAAAATAAAATACTACAAAGGCATGAAATACCCACTTTACTACTGCAGAGTTGTGCAGAGCACTGTAAATGGCTGCACTCTGTTTTATATTCTATGTGTGCTGAATGTTGCATTCAGGGTGGAAGAGGTCAGTTGAGTTTCTTTTCCCCCATATCCAAAGTAGTATTTTTTCCTCCATCTTGCTGAGAGCTACTGTCAGTTTTACCTCTCTAGTGCCATTAAAAAATAAATCTAGCCAGCACACTCAAATTAATAAAACCTAACAGTTTGCTGCTCTTAAACCTGCTAGAAGAGCTCTTTCATGGTTGACTGGGTGGCTCAGGAGGTTACTAAGGGGAGATACTTTTTCTTCTCTTAGTCACCTGTTTGAGTCTTTTCCAAGCTAAATAATAATATTCATTATGCAATCACATATGTTCGTGTCTCTCTTAAATGGGTTGTGCTCTCTTCAGGTCTTAAGGGACAAGAGCATATCAAACAGGCATTTTCAAAGTGACCTTTATCTCCTTCTCCTCAGTGACCCACCACCCTATGACTGCTTGCATTTCTCAGTTCAAACACCTTTCCTCATAGAAAGGAAGGCTCACAAGTTTGCATTTCCCAGGCTTATTGATGGGGTGCTATGTTTTTATTGTTGTTGAAATCGTGTATATTCCCAAGGTAGCTTAACTGCTCTATACCCGAGTTTCTTCAGAACTCTTTGTTATATACCATGTGCACAATGCATGTGCCTTTTCTTTTTCTAGCTTTTGTGCTTAATTTTTCCCCCCCACTAAAACATCATTTTTGATGTCTGTTTGCCTGACAGTTTCGCAAGCAGATTGGCTGAAAGAAGTAGGTCAGGACTGAAATCAAAGAACAGTAGGACTGGAAGGTCCAGAAGAAATTACCTAGTGCAGGTCCTGCCATGAGGCTGATAATGCATATGTAGACAATCCCTGCTCGGTTTTTAATTTGCCTTTGGAAACTTCCAGGGATGGGGTCCCAGAGCTTGCTAAGGAAGCTAACTCCTGTGTTTAGCTATCCTGAAATTTCAACCGTATCTGACCTGAGACTCCCCTGCTGCAAAAAAAATAAAAAAAAAAATAGATTGCTTAATTTCTCTCCACTCAGAAAATTCTTCATTTTGGCTTTGACGTAGCCATGTATCTATTTGAACTGCCCCATCCCCACTTGTGAGCTTCCCTTTTCAGCCTACATCCATTAGATTCTTTCAGCTTTTCTTGCTTGGTGGACCTCTTCGCAGTTTTGTGGATTTCTTCAATTAGTAATCTATCCAATCCACTTTGTGATGAGTACTGATGGGAGCAAATCTGTTAGTGTTTTAGAGCGCTACTCTCTTTAATTAGTCCTGTGACAATGGGGTAGTTCATGGATCCCAATGATTTTCTTACAAACCTTTTCTTCATCTTACCTCTTATATACAGTGTATGCTCCTGCATTTTCCTTCAACTTGGGATGACGATTTGGCCAAACCTACATTTAACCATGCTACTTTCTTTCTCTCTCATTCCCCTTCCTCTTTCGCTATAAAATACACGTCTGTTCTGCGACAATGTTATCATAGATTATATATTGTAATAGCCCTGTAGGTGATAACATTTATCACTGTAGGAAAATACCACTGTAATGTTTTGTGTTTAAAAGGTGAGAAACAGTGGGGTTCAGTAGTTATATGTGTTTTGAGAAGCTTATTTCAGAAGAGTTTATGCAACTGAAATATTTTAAGGCGATAGAAAGAACAGCCTGTTTCTAATGAAGAAAGAACAGAGCTTATCTTTCAGACTGGGCCAGTTTGGCATTTATCAAGGCCAGTATGAGTTATAAGGAAGAAAAACTCATCATTCCTTCTTAATTGTCTTATTTGGGAAAGGGAATGCATGGTGAACAATAAGAAGTAGAATGCACTGGTGTCTTATTTTTAGGGACAGAAAACCAGAATAATTGCAATGGACCTAACTTTGCCCACTTTAAAATCACCAAATGCAGAAACTGAGCAGAAAGTAGAATTTAAGTAGCAAGTATATAATTAATACGTTTATGTTTGTGTTGCAGATGCATGTAATTTACATACAGCTAAGCAAAAATATTAGAGCCCGTTTTCCCTTTTTCCTTTTTGTGTGCACATACAAAACATGAAATTTAGAGAGCTGTATGCCATTAACTGCTAAGATTCACAATTGTTTCTAGAACACTGAAAGTAGCTCTTGCAACAATAATTGTAAAATGTAAAGTAATAGCAAACAGGTTCGCATTTAGTATAATGATTAGATAACTAGGGGAAAAAAGCTATTATGTGTTCCTGGACCACAGTGGAGGTAGAAAGCAAGAAAAGTATGTGGTGTGACTGCATATTATTAAAAATGCAACACTTTATATTTACTTTGCACTTAAAAATTTGAATGATCTGACTAACAGAAACAGACAATCTGATACAAATGGTTTGGACTACATTAAAAATGTATACAAGACAAATCGCTATTTTATAATCGTTCAGCAATGTAGTAAATTTGCGCTGCAGGTTTGATTCATAACAAATTTGCATAACATTTATGTGGGGTTTTCATTGTGCTAATACCGTTCTTGCAGCCACTCTTTAATGTGTGCTACCACTCCATTACGTACCTTTGGGGATGTCTGAAAAAAAGAGATGGGGGATGGGAGGCAGCGGGAAGAATATGACAGAGTTGCGAGACAAAAGTTTGCAATCACAGAAATGAAAAGCTAGGAAAAAATGGATTGAGAATTGTATATAACTTAAGATTGAAGGAGGAGAGGAGAGAAGCATGTGTTCTGGGCTCCCATGTGAATTATATTATATAGTATTCACTTCATCATTTAGGAGGGCGTGAGGAGAAAGATGTGCATTGACTGAGGGGGCTTCCATGAGGGCGCTATGTTAAATGAAGGTGCTTGTTAATATGCCTTGATTTGCATATGCTTTATATCCTTTCCTAAATATTCTAGGGGCAAATGAATGTTTACATTGTATATTTTGCCTTTTAATATTGTAGCTCTTAATTCTCTTAATTCCTTTCCATTCAAAAGACCAATTTGGAAAAAGAAGTGTGAATTTGCTTTGAGAAGAAAATAGGAAATACAGAGGTGTGAGGAGAGAGGAGAAAACAGGCATTAAAGAGGAGGTGGAATGGATCCATTTGAGAGAGGTCTGCTTTGACATTTCTACCGTACCACCATCCTGCTGCCGATGTGCAAAGACAGTCGTTCATTGAAGGGGAATTCATTGAAATCCCAGCTGTGAAGTCTGTCTGTGGGGAAAAGAGATATTTACCAGTAGGCTTACTTCTGCTTTCCAGTACTTCTAGAATTCTATTTATCACCCACTCCACCTCTCCAGCCTTCATCTCTTTTGTATTCATCTTTTCTTACTGTAGCATCCACACAAATCAGACAAAGAATAAGGGCCTTGACCTGTACACAGAAGATCATAGACACAGATTTCATTTATCAGCATAATTACTTAAAGTCAGTTTTATATTTTCAGATAGCTTCTATAAATATGTGTTACTTGCATGATTTTCATCTTGATTTTTTAATAACCTAATGCAAAGTTTAAAAGTTAAGAAGTAAGCTCACCAACCTGGCCAGTTCACTAGTGAAATGACCTGTCATTTATGTACTGGTTTTGAGTAGGAGGATGTTAGCAGAGTTGTCTACTTCTGTACCTCATATGTAGCATTAAGTGAATTACATGTATTTGTTCCTTTATTGAAACAAACAGCATTTATAAATTCTTTTGGAAGACAATAGCAGAATTTCTATGTTTGGTCCCAAGGTACAACTTTAATGATTTTTTTTCTAGATATTCTGCAATGCTTAAATTGCCTCTTCCAGGCAGCTCCACTTTCTGTAGTTGATTCTCTCAGTTTGCTCGAATGTCCTGGTGGTTATGCTGAGTGCAAGTTCTGATGGCTAGATGGATACTCTGGAGTTCTTCTGTCAAAGACAGTCATAAAGTTATGTTTGAGTTAGTTAAATGCAAGGTTTTTCAGCATCCTAAATGAAGAGGAATGGCTTTTCATTTAGCCTGTCCTTCGGTGGTTTTGCTTTGTCTCTTCTGCAGCTGGGAAGGAGGACACACATTCCTCAAAACCATGAGGTCAACACCCATGAAGTTCAGGTTCTGAGTGTTACAGGGGTTAAAAATTAAATCAGAGGCACAGAAGATTTAGCATTTGGACACTCTTTGTTTATCCTTGCTGAACAGGAAGGTTGCAGTCTTCTGTTTCATTCAAAGCTTGGGGAGAAACACGTAGTAGAAGATGTGTTTTTGGATTGGATTCTGCAGATTTTTGGGATAATAGGTGTAAATGTAGTGCAGTGATGATGATGTGAGTGTGAAAATTGAGAGTGTAGTAAAATAAATGCATTTATCCATTTGTGCAGGGCAAAGACATCTGGTGAGCTTCATGACAGTGAAGCTAACAAAGTCATAGTAGCCTTCTCTGCTATTGCCTTAAACTTAATGTTTTGCTGAACAACGTATGAACAGCAAAAACAGGTATGCTTTATCCTATGTGTATTCTGAGCAAATACAGAGAGTGACTTGCTCAAATTCAATTAATTGTAAAGAAGACCAGTAAATTTCATGTCTGAGAGAAACTGAAATGCCCTCTCTACCCAGCAGTGCAGCCCATTCTCACTGTACGTTGTCACACCAGTGGTTCCTGTTCCAGCTGGATCAGCTGCTGCCTGTGCTTCAGAGTTGGAGTGACCAGGGTGCCTCTTCCCTGCTTTTGGCAGTCTTTGGCTGAAGAAGTAGGTGTTCTGGAGAGAGTGAAGGATAGGATAGAAAAATGGGGATGCCATTTCAGGTGGGATTGAGTTCTCCTAACTCTGGAACCAGACACTTCCAGAAAACAGTTTGGCCCGTCCTTAAAGAGTAGAGATGTAGGGCCTGGTGAAGACCCTCCATCTGTCTCCATTGCCTACAGCAGGAGCTGAGTCAGCCTGGTGAGATTTGACCTGTAACTTTTCTGTAGGGATTGCCAATGGCATTAAATTTCACCCTACCAGTCAAGCTTTTTCTGTGAAGTCTTCTGTGGAAGTGTTTCACAGGCACATTTTATTCTCTTCTCCTAGTACTTTAGTGAAGAGAGAAAGTGTCACAGTCCATGCTGTGTGGAGATGTGCAGAAGATCAGTGGCTGAGCTAGGAAATAAGCTCAGGCCTCTTCTGTTTCACTCACAGCTTTTCCTGTCAGTTGGGGAAACAAATAGTTCAAACTGGGCAGCATCCAGCATCGGGTGCATGCTTAAGCTTTATGTGTCATTAAAATGGCTAAAAATCAGGTTGCTTTTCTCAAAACATTTTAAAGATAGAAGAAATCAGGTATCAAGTAGGCTGCTTGTTTTTTCTGTATCTTATAGCATTAAAAAGATAAATCAGAGTACTGTGCACACTGTGATTTCCCTGGCTGTGCCTCACCTAGAGGATTGCAGTTTCGTAACTACATATAAAATGATTTTCTAGCCAAAACAAGAAAACTAGATGACACAGGTCATGAACTACATCAGGAATTTGTAATTTAAGTTTAAAACGCCCCTTTAATATTTCCTTCTCATATGGCGAGGTGCCTTTCTGAGGTAAGATTTCTGGCTTTCTTATACAAAAGCAAAATCAGGAGGAGAGCGTGTCCGTTCCTGTCTGGACATGTAAGATACTCCTAATCAATCCCTTCCTCCAACTCATGGAAATCTGTTTTTTCTAAAACTATGTTAATAATGTGACTCATTAGAGAAGGTTTCTTTATCCATTAAAACTGCGTGCACTCAAAGCTGCTGTATAATCCTAGATAAAGTAGGTAATGATGATGAGGCTGAGGTAAATGACTGTTTTTAGTTGATATCACAGTTGTAAATGCGTTTTCTTGACTGCTAAATGGCTCTAATAACAGGTTTACACTTCGTATTAACATTACTAAGCATTACTAAACTCTTCCTCAGTGAAAGGTGCTGGAGATTTGGTGGTCCATGCTGTACGTGATGCTGAACAGTGGAGCACGAGATGAGCTAAATTGATGCTGTGTGTGATGAGACTTGTCAGGCTGCTAACCTATAACAAATGGCTCAAGAAAATGTTTGTGCAACTCAGAAGTAGCAGTAGGGCATTTTAATGACATTTTTATCATATTCTTTATTCTAAGTTTTTTGCAGCTGTCATTTTTAAAAAGATTTTTGTGCAGTTCCCATTGTAGTATGAATGTTCCCACTTTGAACACTCAGCCCTCATTTGGGATTTGTTTTTTTTTGCAGTTGCAGGCTGTATCCTTTCCTATCCAGAGGAAAACATAGCGTGAAGAATGAAAGAGATATAATTTAGTGATTTTTCAATAAATACAGGGAACTGTATGCAATGAATGCATAATTTTTATGAATTGGAACCTTAAATCATAAATAAAATGTTAATTTGTAGACATGTGTAGTTGTGAAGCAGATGGAAAAATAGAAATGTGCCAGAAAAGCAGGTATTTGCAGAAGCTAATAAAGTTAATTGGTCTCATTTGGCTACACTATTTTCCCAAACCCCCCAAAGACTGGGCTTTTTAATTCTTTAATTAAAAATGAGTAAGGTATGCTAATATTATAACCTTTATTTTTTCCAGCTTTCTATATACATGCATCTTATTAATAGAACCACCTTTAGCAGTCCAGTATTAGCAAGCACATTAGTAATCTGGAAGTTCTAAGGAGGGTGCCAATATTTTGAAACAATAATTAAAAAATTAGCAATCCATGAGTTAATATATGCTTTAAAACTCTAATCATTATTTCCTTTTCCTGTTTTTACATGATTACAGAGAAAGGATCTGTTTTTCTCCAATTTAGGGAATGTAAATTAAAGTACACAGAACAGCGCAGGCTGTGGAAGGCTTTAATTTTAAATAGAAATATTTAAACTAATTTTGATTAGCTGGGTTACAGGCTAAATCTGCAGCAAAATACTGGAAACGTGTAGTATCAGTGAATTGATGCACAGCTACATGAGTTCCCTTAAACTGTTTTTTTAATGGAAGTGCAATACTGGGAGCTGTACATTCTCCTCCTTACTAATTGGCATTTGAAAAAGAAAAATTGGATGCCTGTGTTCTAAGATGGCACTTTGGGCTGCAGCAAAAGTCACTGCATGTGCTGTAGCATTTTGTGGGGGTCTCAGGGATCCCCACCGCTGTAGCCCAGCCGTCACTTGCGTATCACCTTGCTCTTGATTCCCTCTGAAGCTTTCTCTATTTGGGTGATTGAGTTTGATCAACTACTTAGGGTTTCAAAGGATTTGGATAATGTTACACTGTAGGGTTGGAAATCTCTTTGAATACTGTGTTGCAAAGGGACAAAGACGTAGTTTCAATGCATTTATTAGGCCCCTGCTGTAGAAGCGAGGAACAATAAACCATCTTTTTTAAGTTAAGAGATCTTGGAACAGGCCGCTCCAATAAATCCTGGGTCTAAGAAGTGAGGTGCGTGCTGCAGTGCTGAAGTTGTTTATTCATCTGGAGTGTATTAGGCTCTTGATTAACAAGAAGACATCTGCAATTTTACATAAGAAACAGAGCGGGCAGTTTGGCAGTTGTAAATGGAAATTGGGAGACAAGAGCCAAACCTATACAAAGTCATTGTCTACTCCTTGTTGCCACTGATGTTGATAATAATAATTATTACTGTGGTTAAAAATATACATATTTTTAAAAGGTTTCAGTCTGAAGGGCTCAGCAGCCATTTTTACGAGAACCACACATCTTTAAGAACTGGTAGCTTCTCAGACAGCTCTATAAAATGAAAAGCCGTCTTTGTGTGCCTAATCTGATCTCACAGGTCTCACACTCATGTCTGACAAAAGTAATGCATTTGAAGTCAATGAATTTACACTGATATAAGACTGATGTAAGGTAACATCAAGAATTAGTCCATATCTCTCCAAAATGCAGGAGCAAAATCTTCAGCAGAGAAGTGGAATGCCTGTCAGAGACACATCTTTCATAGGAATAATCTTGGATCTTCAAGTGTAGAAGGCTTGAAACATCCAACAAGTAAATTGAGCAAAAACTGTATAAAGCCCTGAAAAAGAAACTGCTGCATAACACATCGAGTGAGTGCAATGACTGAGAGCCTCAGTGAAAGCCAGTAAGGTTTTTGAGGGGTTTTGTTTTTTTTTAAATGGGGTGCTTAACTATGCAAGTATGTAATCTGGTAGAGAAAATAGAACTGTTGTCAACAGAGTTTCAGGCAAATTGGTTCCCAGTTAGAAATTGACTGGGCGGACCAGCAAACAAAACATTAATAGATTAATCTCAGGAAGTCACATGCATTGTTATTAATCCATAAAAGGGCAAATTCTGAACAATTGAATGTCTCACTCCAAAAAAAAGTTGATAATATGACTCAAATAGTAAACCAGCACTTCTTTCAGTAGAAAAGGATGAATTAATTCTTGCCAAAATGATTGGAAGAACAGGAAATTTTCAATATTTAATGTTGAAAACTTGACCAAAGCAATTTGATACTCTTGGCACTGTGAGTTTAGTCAAAGTGTAGGGCGATGGTGAAAAGATGAGAGGAACTATAGAGACACATCTGAAAGTTCTCCAGAGTAAGCTGTAAAGCAATACTTCACTAAGTTCATAAAGTGGAAAGTACAGAGGAATCATTCTGATCATTTTGCAAGCCATCCATCCCTCTTTCATGACTCCATAAATATTTGTGGCAGCTCTTAATAAGGAAATGTAGGATTAGCAAAACAATGCATGTTGGTTAGCCTTCAAGGCAGTTACATCTGCAGATGGGGAGCTATACCATATGATCAAGCAGCTCTTTATGGACCATCTGCAAGTACTTCTTGGGCCTGCGACAGAGCCATTAAGAGCAGTTTAAGAAGCTGCTCTAGCTACCCCTGAGTACACTGAGACTTGACACCCCACTATATAGTAAGCCACTGAGGAGCTTATTTTAGCTGAACTGTGGGAGAGGTACAATTTGCCCATTAGTGTCATCAGAAACATTGTTTTAACGTCTGTATTTCCTTTATCATACTGCTGGGCCGGCTGAGAGACCACCTCAGTGCACCTTCAGTGCAGGAGTGCTACAGCTGTACCCAGCGAGATGCCTCCAGCAGGCTAACAGCGACAGAGCCGGGAGCAGGGTGGTCCCCATGAGGAGTTCTCACTTTTGGAACGCATCTGCAAGCTCTGGCTCAGTTAACCTTGCAGGCTTTTCTGGAAGAGTGACTTGAGAAATGTGGGTTTGTTTATTTTTAATCTGTAATTAGTTAAAGAGGTAATTTACATCTCAGGGTCTTTGAGGAAATTTGTTAAAGAAGGAAAAGCTTTCTTTTTAGATGTGCCTTTATTTTTTTGCATATGTAAAATACACGTGCACATTATTTTACTTTTATATGTTAGCTTTCCAAATAGTCACTTCAAAATGCATTTTGTATATGCAAGTTAGTGGTTAGGTGTTCATATTTGGTTTTAAAAAGTTTAATAATAAATTAGTATAAAATAAAATCACAGTGTGCTTTTGCTGAAAATACTTATCTGTGGGAAGTTCAAAAAATCCTATAATACAGAGACTTTTTTAACATAACTTATTGAAGAGCAGAAACTGTCATGGTAGCATATAAATGGGGCAGATGGAGATAGCCCCTCGAGGCTATGGGACTTGAGTTAATAAACCTTGAAAAGTTACCATAATTTTCATTTTGTATTTTCCTCATGAACCCAAGTAATATAACTCATTTGTTTGAATATTACCACTGGACTCTCAGGCAATAAGTTTGGTTTTCTTAAACCCTACATCTAACCAGATCCAGACCAAAGCTAAAATACTTGGTCCCATTAAAGTTAATAGCAAAATTCCATTGGCTTCAGCGGGGCCAGGATTTTATTCTGAGACTGGAGATTTTAGTATATTGCAGTTTGTTTGATAACTTAAGGCAAATGAAACAGCCTAGTGTTCAAAAGGTTCGCCAAGTCTTTTTCTGGTAGTCCTCCTCTGTATCTGTTGGATGTGTCTGCTGATAATTCAGTGACGTAAATGACTTGCTAGAAGTTTCCTCAGCGTGTTCAGTACTTCAGCAGTACATCATGCCTGCCATACACAGAATATTAGCTTTTTTGCAATTAAATACGTGGGGAAAGGGAAGAAAGTAGTTGAGCTTACGAAAATGAGCATTTAGGATTAAATTCTTCATGGATTATGAGTAGGAGCTTGTGATAAAGCTAAGTCAGAGTCATGGATTCTTTTTACCTCACATAAGATAATTGGAGATCCAGACTGCCTCTTCAGTGGAACACAGTTTTTAGCTTGAGAAGAGAGACAGCAAATTAAAATACTTCAGAGGCGGTAATTTTGTATCAAATAGCGACAGAGATCTGGAAGTTTTCTGTGGAAATAAAGTGGTCCAATGTGGAGCTGGTAAGCCTGGGCTAAAGTAGCAGACATTAGAGCCAGGGAACAAGAGCCAAGTATTTATGTAGAAAATTCAGGGAGAGTACAGCCTTTCTTCAGCCATCCCACTCTCTTAAGTAGCAGACACAGTATTGTACCACTGCATTCTAAAATCCCAGCTCGCGGCTGAATAAAACCGAGAAAACAGATTCTGCCGTAATAAAAACATGTAAAATTCCTGGAAATGTTTCCTGTTCCAGGCTGCCTGGTTAGTACAGGCTGCCTGCACGTTGGTACAAAGTCAGCAATTGTTTGCTCTGATGTTGTTCATGGTCCTATTTGCCAGGAAGACAAAGATCAGACCGGAAAGTTATCGGTGTCCTTTGCAGCCATGTCAGGATCAGAAGGAATAAAAAACTAATTGTCTTGATTGCATTTCAGATTGTTTTGATTGAGTTTATGCCCATGAGATAAAAACCTACAGAATAGGCTTTTTTTCTGCAGTGGTAAAAGCCAGAGAAGGGATTTTGCTTTAGAGTTTGATACTCAGTGGTCCTGCAAGCCAGATCCAGTCCACAGCGTGCTTCTGCCTGGATTACCAGTTTTTTGAAGTGATCTTGTGTTGGGACTGCAGCTCGACAGGAACAGCTCTTACTGGCTCCTCTGGATGGTCAGGATGCTCCTAGGGCACTCCAGCTCTTCGCTCCTCAAGCTGCCTCTGTGTCCATGTTGGGGGTGAGGGCTCCTGTCCCATGACTGTGGAGCCTGGGCCAAGGAGGGGATCTAAAACTGGCATCTGGCCTAGAGCAGTTAAATGGTTGGACCAAATGGGTAATACCTCATTTCAAGATGGCCATTTGCTTTTTTCCACTAGGGAGTCTTCCACTATTCTCTCCTTTTCTTCTCTCTCTTTATGTGGGATGTGAGATATCAGGGGAGTTAGAGGTTGCACTTCCATTAACTGACTGAAGACATTACAATATATTGTAATATCACAATATTCATTGAATATTGCAAATTCATTTGGTCTGCTATGAACTGCGCTTGCTTATAGGAGGTCTGCAGTATGTTTGCAGACATGTAATGTGTATCTCTAGTAGACGTGTTTCAGGGGAGTGGAACTGGTTGTAGCACAACCCATACAAGATTAAGGAAATCAGGGAAAACATTTAGGTGCTATGCCTTGGGAGGCTGCCTTCTTAATGGGCACGAAATAAAGAAGCAGGAAGTGTTCAGGGTTGTGGAGAGACATTTTCAGGCTAGTACAAGATGCAGGTCAGAAGTATTATTGACCAACATCGTAATGTTCCTTCCCCAGCAAGAAGGACCCTAGTTCTACATCCACGCGAGGAATTTCCAGCTTATTTGAACAGTTTGCTTATTTATCTTGGGCAGAGACCATACTGCGATCATCAGGGCTTGACTACTGTAATGTGCTCCTAATCGTTTCCCTTTAAATTGATCTGGAGCCTCTTTGGGGTGGAAGGCTGATACATTAAAAAATATAGGCCCATCCATGTAGCTGTTCAAATTTTAATTCCCCGGTTCTTGGGCAGCAGCAGCAGCCCCGCACTCCGTGTCCCTGTCTGGCAGTTGCTTGCGGTTGGACACAGTCGGCTTTTGCTCCCCGGGCTGAGTCAGGCGCGGGCCGAAGGCAAGGCTTTCTTGTCCTCTGTTGTGGAGCTCCCTGCCAGAGCCCCTTGCTGGCTGCCTTTAAGGCAAGCTGCAAGCCCTGTTTATTTCAGTTGGCCTATCCATGACTGTTTTATGGGCTCCCTACCTTTGTTTTTGCATCTGCTACCCTTTTGTTTTTCTCTTTCCTCTAACTAGTCAGGAATTGAATCTTTTGGGGCTGGCAGGTCCCTTTTGAATTCTGTGTGTATAGCATATTGTAACATGCTATTAGATTTTGCTTTCTGCTTTTACTGTTTTGCATTTGGCTCTTTATGCTTCTTGGCTTGCAATTGGTGCTTTTGGTGATCAAATAAGTACAGAATTGTGTCGAGTCTTATTTTGTCTAAGAGGGTTAAATCCAGTATCCAAATATAGAAGAGTGTGTTTATGGGGAAACTTAGTACTGAGAGAATTAGAAAGAAAGCTGCAATTAGAAGGCAGGCTGATTCCATGCCGTTTGCAATGCCATGTTTTCTTTAAGCGAAAACTTCCACTGTAATTAGCAAGAAAGTGCAGCCTACCGGCCAAAGCATTACCTAACACAGAGCCCACTATTCAGTCTTCGAAATAGATCGTGCTTTTATATGCTCCTCTGGAGACTGACAATACTGTGAAGTCCAGTATCAGCAAAACAGAAGTCTAAACACAAGCAGAGTCAGGAAATCTTGTACAATAGATGATAAATAGTGATTTGGTTCATTGGCTGCTTCAGGAGGAAGCTTGTACATGTAATCGTGGAATACAATGGGCTGTGCTTGTACCACCAAATACTAGAAATAAAGTCTCTATCATCTGTCCCACATCACATTGTTTAACTGTTACATACATACCCGAACCCTTGTAGATGATGTTGTTATTTGTGTTATGCTGGCTGCTGAGGGATCAACAGGAGTTCAGGTCTTTTGTTCTAGAAACTGCATAGGAATCAGCAAAAAGACGTGAGCTTTACCTCAGGTTGAGATGAGTTTGATAACATCAACCAGGGGAATGAAACCAACAAATAGGAGGAAGAGGAAGTGGCAGCCAAGCTCTGGACAAAAAGCAAGGGTCTTAGTTCAAATATTGTCATCTGAAAATGGTTTATGGGCACTAAAACAGAGAAGTGAACCCAAGGGTAAGGTCATGCCACTTTGCTGAGCGCTGGGAATCCAGGAAGTTACATATCATCCATCTCAGGAAGTTCCAGTTGTAAAACACTATCAAAACACAAGACGTTTAGGGCAGCTTGGTCCTGCAAAACAGTAAAGCTATTAATCAGTTGACTAATCCACATTAATCAGTACAGCCTAGTAGCAAAATTATTAATCAGCTTGATGAACTGAGCAATCTTGCAAAGAAATGAGCCTACTCGGAATTTTAAAGGTGATAAAAGATAGAGTGTAATACAAAATGACTGGAAAAGATGCAAGATCTCCTCAAAACCACTGATATCTCTCATCTCGCTGATTCTGTTTCATCCATCTCCAGCAAGACCGAGAACTTGCACACAGGCTGACGTTCAGAAATCTAAGTATTTGTTCTCTGTGCATGAGAAAATTGAATCTCTCCTTCCCACACTCAAACACACAGAGAAAAATAAAGCTAAAGACAAAGGTAGCAGTGTGGGGGGTAAGGATAGGGTGTATTTGTTTCTTCAGTGTGAGGAGGATTACTGTTAGGCTTTTGAGAGTAAAAGATCATACTGAAATTTAAATGCAATCTAAACATATACGAGACATTGAAAGATGGGGCAAGGGTCTCTGAGGGCACAAGATGATTTAAGGTGATTTAAGGGAATAACCTGGTGTGTATAGCGCAGCCGTCCCACTGAAGTGAGGAACAAGAAGGCAAAAGGTGATAAACAAAGTTCAACCAGTGTATTTTAGTACTGGAAGTAATAAATCATAATTATCAGTGGCAAATGAGTGCTTCACTGACAAGAACAAGATGACAATAACTAACTTGTCCCAGATGAAGAACAAAACTAACTTTTGTAGATACATGGATGGCTAATTGAAAACTTGTGAACACCCACAAATAGAGAGTACAGAGAAGGGCCTTTCTGTTAGCTGTTAGTGGTATTTCCTCTGCCTCATAACATATAGTGGCTTTACATTCCCTTCAAGGAGAGGCACAAGGTTCTGTTGTCTTCAGGCAGTTGTGCCTTATGTGGCTCTCCATGCTGGAGACGTTCAGAACCTGAGGAAACGGTGGCAGGGGCTCTGCCAAGGAAGGACCACTGCTTTCTAGAGCAGGTTGATGACACAGGCTATTGAGTCCTTACAGAGAATTGTTTGTCTTCTGGTTTTAGATGGCTTTAATTCCTCCAAATTGCTCCTTGAATAATAGGAAAAAGGCAATTTAAATTTCAGTGACAGATTGGACATAACAGGTTGCAACTATTAGGTCTAATTTTACCATACTGAGAAATAAAATTGCCTAAACATAAACATCGATCACTGATGCAGTAAATTAATTTGTACAGAAAAAGTAGTTTAACTGCAGTGCACATTAAACATAGAAAATTTTCAAAATTACAGCTCTCTGAATTAATTTGTACACTTGTTTACTTGTTAAAAGCAAAGCGTAACTTCTTCTTCTTCCTTTTTTTCCCCCCTGCCTCTTTGTGTCTTCAAATTGCGAAAAGCGAGGACAGTCATTGATGGTCCAAAACAGACAGAAAGAGCTCTGCAGCTCTGGAGGCAACTTAAGGTTTTGGGGTTTTTTTTTTGTTTCTGAACAGGTTAATAGAATTGCTAAACACCTCTTTGAAATACTGTTTTATTCTAGCAAGCAAATTCAGCATTTTAATAGGCTTGAGTTATGTTTTGTTAAGAATTGGTGGTGTGAAGTAATTAAAAAATTTTACAATTTGGTTCAGCAATGAGTTTACATTCAAGTGTGTCCTCGGGCTTATTTAAACTGTTGAAATCTTCCAAACTGTTTCATAAAAATGTCATATGTATCTTCTTTCTTCTACTACCATCTCTTTTCAAAAAATCTGCACATGCTACTATCCCACATTTTAATATGGTATCTAGAGACTTCACATAGTTGCTGGCCAACTTTTCTTCGTTCTGGCAATTGCTGTTTAGAATATGCTTACTGGTTTATAATGAAAAATGAAAAAGAACATGCCTTTCTGATTTGAAGCCACAGCTATAATGTTACTGGTCCTGTGCAATCACAAATGTGTATATGAGCTTTATAAAGCAGAACAGGATCTGCCAATGTGGCTTATTTTGATGGTATCTGGTGTCTACTGTTTTCAAGGACAGGAGTTCGATTCAAACACAATTCTGATAAGTGGCAGGTTTTCATGTCTTTAATGCCCTGACAAGGGCATCACTCTCAAGAGAGGGAGGTGAAACCATTTGGATGAGAATTTCTTCCCCTCTCCTTTGTGCTGACACACCAAGATAATGGACAGTTAATAGCAAACCTTCTCTGCAGGGAAAGTCTAGGACTATCACTAATATAAAAGTTCTCATGAAGTGTTTGGACACAAAAGGGAGAGAAAAAAATAAACATAAAAAAGTAGAAAGCAGGACCAGCACGAGGCTTAATGTTCAGTCACAGTTTTTTCACCTAAAATTGTGGTGAATGATTTTTCAGTGGCAGCAGCTGTAACTTTTTAGAGCTGGTCCACTGCTTGTGCCATCAGGTGAAGGACAAGAGGAGCCTTGCCATTTGTTTCTTTTTCTGCAGTCAACAAGAAAGCTGGTGGATGAATTTCATGGCCATTCCAGTTAGCTGGGCTGACTGCTCTTAGTTACTAATCATCTCATGGTGTAAGGTTTACCCTGGTGGGATATGAAGGCCAGGTCCAAATAAACAGCTTCTTCCCCTCATCTTCTTATCCAAGAGGAGGCTTACAGGATGCTCTTTGGGCTCATCTTCAGCCTCATTGCTTCCATTTAGACCACATCACAGAATCACAGAATCACAGAAC
>NW_010202192.1:0-35858 GCF_000695765.1 Mesitornis unicolor
CTCAGTTCAAGAAGGACACGGAGTTGCTTGACAGAATCCAGCGCAGAGCCACAAAGATGATCGAGGGAGTGGAGCACCTCCCTTGTGAGGAGTGGCTGAGGGAGCTGGGTCTCCTTAGTTTGGAGAAGAGGAGTCTGAGGGGAGACCTCATTAATGTTTATAGATTTGTAAAGGGTGAGTGTCAGGAGGAAGGAGCCAGGCTCTTCTCTCTGATGTCCAATGACAGGACAAGGGGCAATGGGAGCAAACTGGAGCATAGGAAGTTCCATGTGAACTTGAGGAAAAACTGTTTTACTGTGAGGGTGGCAGACCACTGAACAGGCTGCCCAGAGAGGTTGTGGAGTCTCCTTCTCTGGAGACATTCAAAACCCGCCTGGACATGTTCCTGTGTGGCCTGGTCTAGGTGATCCTGCTCTGGCAGGGGGATTGGACTGGATGATATTTTGAGGTCCCTTCCAACTCCTAATATTCTGTGATTCTGTGACTGGAGGGTTCCTGTGCGAGGCTGGAAAAGCATTGTCAAACTTGGTCAGGGTTGTACACCAACTGCATGGGCCTGTTTTTGGGAAAGCCCCAAATTACAGTGAAAGTAATACAGTGATAGTCATCAAGGGTTAGGATTTTCAACAGAGCCCAAAAATCAACAGTTGTACAAGTCTAGGGGATGTAATTTGTCACTTATTTGGACAAAGTGACAAAGCAGAAGACCTTGACCGTCACAGGCTGCAAGTCAGCAACAGAGTTAAGCATAGACTTAAATCCCATTGAAATCTCTGGAATTTAGGCTCTTGAAGTGTAGCATATCCTTCAGTGCCTTGGCAGGCTGAGCCTTCCAGGGATCATGGTTGTGATCTCTGCAGACCATTCATTCTCTGCTCTATGCTTTCCAGGAAGATTTCCTTTCCTGAGGAGATGCCATTTATCCATGGGACCAAAGCAAAACACTTATCTCAGTGTCTAGAAAAGGGATGGTTGCTGGGGAGATCTTTTTTGCGACCATGGAAAGCTGGAAACATCAGACCACCATCTCACCATCAGGTGAGACTTGCCTCCATGTTTACAAACCGTGAGGAACTTTTTGGCTCTTTCTGTGCTACTGGTGAAAAAGCCTCAAAGGCAGCTCTGGGAGGCAGAAATCACTTTTGCTGGAACACAGACAACGTGGGTCCAGGGCTTGCAGTCCCAGATTTGCTGTTGCCAGTCTCATTTGGGGCAGACTTGAGCTTGGTGAGATGCTCCTGAAGAATGCTGATGGGAGCAGTGGTTTTGCCCTGTGGTCAGCTATGTCTTGAGGCTGGTGGTTATCCTCCACTGAAACTACTGGTCGGTTCTCCAACTGGCCTCCTTCACTTACCCTCAAGAGCACTTTGGATGGTTAACAGAGAGGAGAGACTGTGGGAGCCTAGTGGTGTATCTCCAGCATCCAAGCCTGTGGTATTTTGTCTGACTTTTACTCTTCCCTCAAATGAAAGCAGCCATGGTGGCTGTGTCAGACAGTGTTTGGTGCATCCTGTGGGAGACTTCCTCCCTGTTTGCTGCTTACAGTGGGATTTGGTTGACCTCAGAGTAGATCCCTGCCCCAGATTTTATTTTTTCTTTTTTTTTGTGTTGGAAGCTATTCTACTGGCCTCCAGAACGATGAATCAATTTGCACAGCAGCCCATCTGCTCCTGGTGCAGAGCTGTGTATGGAGGCAGATGGAAAGAGAGGCACTCTACTAGTGCACGGGATGCTGTGGCTCTTATCAGAGCCCGCTGATAGCATCCATCCGTGAATTGGGTGATTTTACATCCATCTTCATGTTCCAAGGCAACGAGTGGTTTATATTTGAAGAGCATTAATTCAATGTTATTGAAGCCTTAAGGAAAGGCACAGTGGGCCAAGCTCTGCTAGTTTTGCTTATGTTTCACAGGGCTGAGGAGTGTGACATTTGATCCTCTTTGGACATATCTCTACTCAAAGGGCAGTTGAGGAGGAGAGAAGAGACAGGGGAAATACAGCACTGAAAAAAAATCTTAGCTCTGCCCTGAGCCGTTTTGCAGTAAGACACTTTGGGCCGTGAGTTATGATGCTGTAATTCACACCTCATGCGTTTTGTGGCATTCAGCCGACTGCTTCATGCCCTGCACGCATAGTGTGAATGATTTCGGCTCAGCTTGCTCCCTGGCCGGCTCAGCCCTCAAGCAGAGATTGCTGAGTGGGGATGTCTGCAAGGCTTGGCTCTCCCTTCGCTGCTTTTTGTTTCATCTTTCCCTTTGACAACCAAAGCTGTGGCTGTTTAGGGCAAGCCTTGTATCTCTCTAATCCAAGCAGACTTTGGTGTATCCTTACCTGTAAACAGATCTCTGGTCCTAGCAAAAAAAGTGCTAGGTACTTTAGAAATTGTCTGCACTGCTCCCATTACCTGCTGGAAACGTTTGGGACAGTAAGGGTTGGTGCCTGAGAGCAGCAAGCAAGGTTTGAAGCCTGAAATGTTGAGGACATCCATCTTTTATCTCTGTCATCTTCTTAAAATCTGCTCTGTAAGTGCAACACTTAGGGAAAGGATTTTCAGATCATTGTTAATGAAGTGCTTGGCAGGAGATGCATTCATCCTGCAGCTTACTTCAGGGATGGAGTAACCCATTTTGCTACCCTCGGCTGGGACAAAAGTTGTTGCTTGCTTGTTTGTCTCAGGAAACCTGCGGGGTGGCAGAATGTTGCTGTGCCCTTTGGCCACACCAACTGTCCAAGCCATCAGCCCCATTGGGTGCCTGTGCCTGGGGGTGAGTTGGCAAAGCAGCTGCATCTCAAGAGTGCCGCTCTGAAGCCGGCAGCCGAGCCAAGCCAAAGAGGAAGCATCTCTTAAAAAATGCCTGTCCTCTTCCAAGGCTCCATGAGCACAAATTACTGCCTAAGGTCACAAAATGCAGGAGCTGACTTTGATCCATGCTGTGCAGGCTGTTAGTGCGCTGGCAATCAGGCCTGGCCTGCTATCAGGATTATTATCTCTGCATATCTGCTTCATGGTAAATTATAGTGGTGCCTCTAGCTCCTGTTAACACTTCATAAATTGGAATTTAAAATCACTCTGGGGACCCAGGTTAAAAACTCATGAGTCCTCTGAATGAGGATTGGAGTAAAATCCTAATTTTTTAGAAGTGTCCAGCACTTGGCAGCGTTACATCACTAGCAGTTAGACCCAGTGGCTGTGACAGAGATGTACGGTGTTGAAGTCCCATCAAGCAGAGCAGCCACATCCGAAAGATGCTATGCCAGAGCTAAGAGAGACATGGGGCTCTTCAGTGTGAGTGGGCCTGACCCAACCAAGCTGCAGTGTGGACCACCATGGACTGGTGGTGCTGCATTATGGAGGAGACACAGGTCAGTGTCAATTTGGGTATCTCTGCACCATGTAGACCTTTTCTTACTGTATATCTACCATAACTTCAGCCTTGCAGTCATTAGGTCTCGGTCTAGCATAGGATCCTCCTGCAGGCAGAGGAAGACGCATCTCCAGAGACAGATGTCTCCCCTATGTATGTACCTAGAGAGATATGAGTAGCTTTCACCAGTTTGAGATCCTGACTTTGGGATGCATAACACCAGGACTTCTTCCCCAAAATCCTGCCTAGCAAATTTCTGCTGTCTCCAGATGCTGTATGTATCAAGTGCAGCTGTATTAGTTCTTGAAACCCTGCTGTTACAGACAGTAATTGTGCTGGGCTTTGGGTGGTCACTTCAGCAGATTTTAATAGAGTTTCTCTCCATGGAACATTAATAATTCCCTTTAAGTGGCTAAGAGTGGGAGAATATTCAGGCTTGGTGATTGAGAGGAAGAGGTTTGTTTATTGTTCCAAGGTACTGTAAACCCTGAATTTGACAGAAATGTAAACGGATGCAGGCATTTTGCTGATTCATATTTTATTGCTGGTTTCAGTAGAACATATAATACAGGCATGGCCCTAAAAGGCTTTATTTCTAAGGTGACACATGCTGACTTGCAGCCGCATGCTCTCCTTCCAAAAATGAGTAACTTTCAGGGTATGTTTGGCTTGTGGCTGGGTTGTGATAGGTAAACTAGAAGGAATTAGTGTGGTTGCCATCACTGCCACTCCTGACAGCTCTGACAGAAAGTACGTTACCAAACGGCAGTGCTTGTCTCCAGAGGAGATATGAAGTTTTTTGCAGACTGAGTGACAAAGCCCAGCCTAGGGTGATTGAAAATCCCTGGTGATGTTGTTCTCCCCAGCATTGAAATGGTCCAGGCTGGCGGCAGGGAGCTAAGGTGATAGCTCATGCCAGTACACGACTCAGGCTAGGGGACCGTTTTGGTGATCTCATCTTTCGGCATTATGGTTAAAACTACTGATGATAGCCACATTCTCAAATTTTACATCCTTTTAGGGGCCAGATCTCCTTTACATTCTGTGTGCAGTCTGGGGAGAAGCGGGCTGGTTCAGTGGGCAGTGCAGGTCAGGAGCTCAGCTTGTGGACTTTCTTCTCTGGCTGCAGCGTAGTCTGGAGACTCATCTCCCACATCCAAATGAAAAACTGGGCGTTGTGACTGCCCTCTCCAGCAGCTACCACCATGTCCAGTAGTTAAATATGTTTTCCTACTGTGGGATCTTTATATTTACAGGTTTTAAAGGGAGAGTGACATTCTGAGCAGAAATGCCTGAAGCACAGTATTGCTCCAGGCTGAAAAAGCATCTCCTCTCTATCCCTGCATCTCAGGAGGGCAGAGCAAAGCTCGCCCATCTGCAGAACCTGCAGCCTGGCATGCCAACTAAATGCAATCTGGAAACCAGTGGGGATGTCTGAGTGTGTCTCTGCCTGTGTGTGGGCCCAGCTGCAAATCAGAGTTGGAAAAGGATGGGTTTATGCAGTCTGTGATAGTCCTGCGTGTCTGGAGCGAGAGAGGGTGTTCCTGCAAGTGGGAAGGCAGGAAGCCAACCGTGGGAAAAGGAGGGAAAAGGAGGATGACTGTGAGAAGAGTAGGAGGGAAGGAAAGGGCAGAGACAATAGTTTGACTGAGGAAAGACGCACTGATTGAGGGTGCGAGGATTTGGCAGAGTATCTTCCTGAAAACCCTGAAGTTCCACAGGAAGAAGGTAATTTTGTGTTTAATTCAGTGCCATGCCCTGCCGGAAGGGAATCTGTTCCATGCAGGACTCTTGCATCAGTTTTCCTGCCTTGGCCAGAAGCGCTGGAAGGAATAAGGAGGGTGCTCCACATTTGCTGCCTCTTTAGCATTTCACAGTGCAATTCAGGCATTCTTTGCAAGATTTGGACACGGAATCATTTTCTTCTTTTGCTCTTCTCCTCATAAGAAGCATGCATTTTTCTGAAGCCTGAAATCAAAGGTCGCTGCAATGAAAGACATTTTTCCAGTGACTTCAGCACTGCATCTTTCTGGGGTTGTGGAAATTTGTTCCCTTCTTTCCAAGAGTTGGTTTCACATTGTCAGGATTGTCCCGTAGCGAACAAGTACATTCAGTCTTGCATATATATGTAGTCTGGCGGTATAATCGAAGATGTATATGCATTGCATGTTTGTTGAACGGTGTTTATGTTTTGAGTATAGGTCCATTTTTCAGTCACTCCTCTAGCATTTTGCAATTCAAATGCAAATACTCATCTGTCAGTGTGTTATGCTGGCAGTTATTTGATGCTTTGCTGGTTAATCTAGTTGATTTTACCTCAAGTTTTATCCTTCAGTCATGCATGAAAAATGTAGTTGCACAAATTGTATAGAAATTAGAAGTTTTTCAGAGTTGTTTTTTGTCACGGATTTTTAGATCACACTTACAGTACTGTACCCCTCAGGTCTGGCTTTGTAAATCCAAGGGTCTCTTGGTTTACATGAACTTTTTGTTTCCCTCTACTCAAAATGAGAAGAAAAAAAAATCCCACTATTCTATGGCAGAATCCCAGGAGAATTCCCATTATTTGGACTAAGAATGTCCCGGAGCTTTGTCATTGTTCTGAAAGGGCCTGGAGGAGTTTTGTTGCCTTTCCCAGGCCCTTGCTTTGCTTTTCCAGCACTGCATCTGGGGGTCATATGTAAGGTTACAAATCAAAGCTGGATGATTTGCATGCTAATATAAACTACATGCGAGTGTTGGTGCAGAGAAGGAATCCTGAACATGAGAAACAGAAAGGGAGGCTGGGTTTTAGCAACGCCTCTTTGCAATTGTAAGGCTGACTGTGCAGGGAGCTTTGGTCATTTGTGTAAGTAAGACTATGTACCTACAGTGTGCAAAAATCTGCTCTGTGGCCATACGTGACACAGGGTCAGCAATATCGTGGTGTGCTCTGTCTTCATGTGGCCACATGCCGTGTATGCTGTAGCACTGTATATGAGCTCCACAGTCAGGAAAATGCATCAATACAACCCTGGTGGTACAACGTAGATGGGCCCTTGTTCTCGAAGCAGAAAGAAAGGTACTCAGTGAGGTCTCCCACAAGCATAAATAACTGTGCAAAGATGTCTGAGATTTGGTGTTAACTGGAAAACAGCAATTTCCAGATCATATTTTCTCTCTGTGTCTTGTCAGTCTTGAGGCATTTAACACGGTAGCAAGCAGGTTCTTGTTAGTTCTCATTAGACTGAGCTATTCCTGTATCCTTGGCCCCAGGGCACTCAGCGACAAAAATCCCTTTGCCTTAAATATGAGCAGAGCAATACTCATCCTATTCTGAACATCCCCCAAGTCAATTCCTCTTGTGCCAGAATCAGTTCAGCTGCTTCTCTGTTAAGTCTCTCTGATCTGACAGCATCCTTCTGATATTTTAGCAATCCCACTTTCATGTGAGATTTGATCCAGCACCATGAAGGGAATGAAGCTCTTCCTGTTGGCTTCCATGGGTCTATTGACCATAATGGCTGTAAAAAACAGATGAACTCATTTGGACCAGGGCTGGATTTAATTTACAATCATAGCCCTTATCTGAATGGTCCCAGCACTGACCGGACAACAAAGAGATCTCATAGCTGAAGCTAGGATGGTGTGTTATAAACTAAGGAGAGATTTTAAAGGAGCTCATAGCTGTCCTCAATACTTTACTATTACAGTTAATTTCAGTGGAAGCAGAATGAAGCCAGTTTTGAGTCAATTTTTAAGATCTGTTCCTGTGTAGAGAATAGGGGCAGGGGAATGAAATAGTCTTCATTTTGAAAATATTATTTTTAAAGTGTCATTTTTCCTTTGTGTCTGTCCTTTACCCTGCGACTGACACAATGGCTTTAAGAAATGAGAAGTGACTGGCTAGCAGGACCTTGACCTCACTTCCACATCTAGCACTGGAACGGAGGACTTCTACATTGAGCCACACTCTTCAGGGGTGATACATTTCTTATCAGAACATCCTCAACTACAAATCTATTTCGAAAACCAATTTAGTGAAACTGATGCAATTTTTATTCAGAAGCTTTCAGTGAAACTTACTTGAAGAACTTGAAATTCAAGGGTCTATTTTGTCTGTAGACTGTTACTTTTCCTAAGTCTCTTTCTTATTTCGAATGGACTTTCTCCTCTTCCATGAGTACACTCTCTTATTTTGGGGTTGTCTTGAAACACCAGCCACCTGCTGGGGAGAAAGACACAAGCACTGAGTTAAAATGGTTTCCAGTTCAGGTGACATCCAGGCTTAAGAGGCAATAAGCTGAAAACATTTTGCCTTCAAGTGCAGCTGGATTATTTTTGTTTGCTTGCCATAGACAGCCTGGTTCAGAAGGCCACGAGGGAGCCAGGTTTCATAGAGAGCTTATATGTTCTTTTTTCCATTTTACGTTTGTCACTCTACTATTCTAATGCTCTAGAGCATATGTGTTTTCTAATCGTCTGTCAACTCTTAAATGACAGAAACTCAGTCCTGTGCTTAATCTCCTTCACAAATAGTTCCATCACATGCAGAAAGTAAATGCAGGTGGATGGAAGTAGAAACACAAGTGCGTGTTGTACTCTGCACAGATGCATTCTCTCCCTCTTGCACATATGTAAATCTAATGGGTGGATGTTTTCTGCTTCCCTTGCCTGCTCTTTCCTTGCAGGGAAGCTGCTATTCTGCTTCCTGAAGCTGGGAGGTGGTAGCAAGGAAGTGACCAGTCTGTACTAGTCCTGTTTCTTACACTCTTTTTGTAAGCTCCTGTTACTGGATATGTTAGAAGTAAGATAGGAGCCTTGACAGGTCTTTGATGTGACCCAGGATATCAGTTAAAAACCAAACAAAGCCGTGCTAATGCAACACAGATATTGCATGTCTGCAAGAATTAGACACATCATATTCTGCTCACACACCCTTAAGAATGAAGTTAAATGAAGTAATCAAACAAGCCCAGCAAGAAGCTCGGAGCTGGTTTGTAACCAAGCTGTGGGTCTTCTAGCCATTCCAGTTCTGCAGCTCTCTGGTCAAGTTATTGTTTCAAATCATGGGTGTACATTCCATGTTTTACCTTTTTATGCCTTTTATGGCTGTGCAAATGACCATGCAAAGAAATGCAGCAGGGAGGTTTTTGACTTCTTGACTTACAGCTCTGATTGTGTGGAACTTCTCAGCGGGAAAGTGCTGAGAAGGCCTGAAGTCAGTGCTTACACACCCAAGTTGGCAAATGCCAAAAACCTGAGGGGTGAAGTAGAAATTTGAACCATGGCCTTTGAAACCTCATCAATGTTCGAGAAAAATATGGGACATTAAGTATTGCCTTACTCTGCCTTAGTAAACATGATAAGCTGGATTCGTCATTCAGACACAACCCTGTTACTTGTCTGGTCTGTACCCCCAAAGCTAGGAAACCAGCAAAAACATCTAGCCAAGTGCCTCCATACTCAAATGACCTCCCCTTCCTGTGTTCCCAGGGATGTCTGCTGGCTGGCTTGAGGCAGTTGTTTGCTATTCTCATTTGTCTGTAAGTACCAGGATTTGTCAAAGAGAGATTAATTACTTTCATCCTGGTTGATTCTCCAGGAAGAAGGTCTGCGCCTGTGTAGGATACAGTAGTGATAGGGTTTTCTAAACTAGAAAGGACCCAGCTTGATTCTCAGAGTATGACTGAATTCAGAACTAGAACTTACTTTCTTTTTCTTGTATTCAGAACAGATTTGATGTGATATGGCTGACAAAAGAAGCAGCATTAATCCAGCATTAATCTCCTTGCATTGCCATTCAGAGCTGAAACAAGATCCACAAAAGAAACAGTGAAGGCAGGAAAACTCTCCTGCCTCCCCCTTTTTTTTCCCCACTCTCACTGTATGTTTAATTAGACTGTAAATTAGCTTGCAAATTGTGATGCAAGCTGGAATCGATCTGTCCTGCTTAAATTGCCCATGTGGTGGCTGCTCACGCATGAGAACTGGCAGACACTGAGGCTATCAAATAGGTTCCTTCCCAAACATACTGTAACTTGGCTTTCCTTCCAAAACTTATGTACGTGCAGTATTTGTCTGTGAGATCCATGGGTCATTTGGGCTTTTTCTCAGTTACATTTCCCCCATTGGTAATGGAAACACGAACTGGGTAGAGGGATGTCTGCGAAACCACATCTGCTTCATGGAAAAGCCAGACGCCCCGCACCTGCGTGCGGCCTGCGTCAGCCTCCGTGCTTGGGCCTGCTCTAGGGCACCCTGCCATGGTAGCAACCACCCTGCGAGAAGCTTTCCTGTTTGGGGCTGCTTGGGTTTCATGTTTCTTCGAATCTCTGTTTCTCAGGTCAGTCTTCAAATTCCTGGGGCGAGAACAGCTCCGGTCTGGGGTTGAAAATAGCCCTTCCTTGGCCCTGCCCCGACTGAGTTCTGGTCCCTCAGAGACAGTAGTGCTGAAAGGTGACATCATTGCATGGCACCGGTGGTGGACTCGCCATGAGCTCGGGGCTGAGGGTCTGACTTCATCTCTGTGGGAATTTCCCAGGTCTCGCAGTGCTTTTCAGGGCCTTTTGGATGCTGGCGAGCTGGGCAAGGAGCCCACGCTGCACTCTCTGGATCCAGAGTTGAATGCAAAATTTCTGAAAGTCTGAATGCAATCCAAGCAAGGGAAAGCACAGGTGGTGTGTGCGGGAGTAAGGCCTACATTCTCCAAAATTATTCCTGGGGCATTTTACTCTCCCTGCTGCTGTACTGGCTCTTGTATAGGGCAGGAATTGAGGACACCAGGGGCCCTCACCGTGCATATCCAGGTGGAGAAACCCTGGCTACTGGTGCCAGTGTCTTACAGGGTGGAAAAAGGTACCTAAAATTAACTGCGCCACTTCTGAAAGGCGAGCAGCTTTGCTACTTTGGCTTCATGGGTACCAAAAGTGCTGTCTCTAGGCTGTTATCTGGGCCAGCACTGATTCGTGCTTGTCAGAACGTCTTTGACATTAAAATGGTTATGCAAACAGTAAGTTGGTGCAGTGCCCGTACTCCAGTAATTTAGGCCACGAATGTATGTTGACTTTAGGGAGGGCTGATGCAGCTTGCACTGTTTTAATGTAAATGACACCACCTAAATGAACCAGCTGAAATTGCTGCAAGCTTTGCAGGAGTTGTGCTGACTTTGTGTGGAAGCAGAGCAGGGAGTAGTCACTTGCTCTGCCCTACCAGCCGAGCTGTGCTGGTGGAAAGTTTACAGCTCACAGGCAGTGATAGCACTTTAATATGAGGGGAAAGATGTGTCTGTTCCAACTCAGTCCTCATTCACTGGAGGACAGACATCCAGTGCTTTAATTTGAGACTTTGAAGAAGCTGACACTCTTCATGATAAAAGGGTGGTGGTATCTGCATACAGTTTGCACCATAGTGTTGCTTTTTTGCATTTGTAAAACTTTCTTAATAGCTGATATTTACTGTAGCATCTTACTAAAGGTTAACAGCACCCTCTCTCATGGATGCAGGTATATTCCTAGTCTTTGCTCTGCAATCTTGTCTTTGCTGATAGCTCCTATATTTGTGGATGTTCTTATCTTGGTCTTGTGAGACTGCTAATTTCAGGCATTTATCTTCCATTCCAGCTGTAGAAAACAAAACCTTAGCCTCTAAAAAGCCAATTGAAAAATCCATCACATGAGAATAACCTGAATTCTTTACCTCTGGGGTTTGTGCCAACTGGAACTGGATATTTTCCATTGAAAACAAGACATTAAATGATAGTCATGCCCAATGACATTTGAGTGAATGCGTTCTGTAGTAGGACGTCATCTCCTCATTGCTTGGTGAAGGCAATAAAGGGAGAATAATAGCTTCAGTTTGCAATAAATCTTCTGCTCTGAGGTGGGTAAAATGGAAGTTTCCCAGAGCTAGAATTAAACAATAATTAGCAGCTGATAAAATTCCCCTTACATTTTGCACCTTCTTTTATGCAGCATTAATGTTAAGAGCTGCTTATCAAGCTCAGTTCCTGATTAATATTCTCCATTCTGTGCAGTCTTGCTTCTTGTTTCTTTAAAGGATTTATGTTGAAATACATAGTAAGCTAATAAAAGACTGGATTTATGAAATTAATTTCTGGATGGAGCATCCAGTGATTGTGCAGCAAGTTCTTCGTAATTTGTACTTCAATTATTATTTATTGCTAAGAACTTATTTTTATTAAGGAGTTTTAAGGTAAAGTATTTGCAGCTACATTTTGACTTCTTTAAGGTCATAAACTGGCAGATACATTAAGCATGTCTTTTTACCTTAAGTAATTAACTATCTTAGTAGTTTGTAATTTGCAATCGTGATTAAAATTTAGTTCTGTGCATTTAGGGACTGTAGGAAACACTGTACTTACATGGAAGAGCTTGCTCCAAGACACCTAAGATGCTTTGATTTTTATCTTCTTTTATGAAGAAGCAGCATGCTGAGGGCATGGGACTCTCCCATGGGCAGGACCAGCTGTGTGCTGGAGTGGTGGTTTGCGTGGCTGTTTTGGGGAGCCATAGGATGACACTGAAAGCCCTTCATTAGCTCTGCAGGCAACTCTTGAGGGCGATGCTGGGCCTGCCGTGGGACAGCTCTCCATATTTATCTGATATTTCCTGCTGCTTCCTTGTCCTATTGCATTTGCATGACCTCGGGCTCCCCCAGGACTGCTTTTCTCGTTCTCCCCAGGGACATCGTTGATCACTTTCACAGCGACCCATTTTAGGATCTGAGCAAAAAAATGACGATGTAAGCTGACGTAATGTTTACTGCTTGTGAAAAGGTTATGGGTCTCGCTAAGGCAGCAGAAACAAATAATCACCAAACTCTGCTCTCTGACAGAGAGAAGCATGGTATCTAAGGCTTTTGAAACCTCTAGACCTTGCTTTTAAAATGTGGCATTTTACAGATCTTTTCTGAGTTCAAGCAAACAGTGATTCCCCATTATTTTAAATGGCAGCTTTCAAGAAGCAATTTGATTTACACAAACAAGCAAAGAAAATCAATAGCCATTTCAGATTTTGCACCTGAGTCCCACCGTGCACGTTTTGAGCCCATTCTTTTCTTGCTTCACAGAGCTCCGGGTTATGATTAAAGGCTTTTCCTGCTCCTGCTATGATCTTCCCATGAAATAGAAGTCAGTGCATCTGCATGCTGCTTAATTCATTACTTGCTGAGCTTGAAGAGGCCCAAGGCTCACAAAGATTTAATTGCTCGTTTAAATGTGCAGCAAAATCCTGGCTTGACTGAAGTCAGTGGCAGCTTCATTCCTGTAGAGCTGAGATTTCAGAGCTGGGACCATTTCTGCACCATACAGTGAGGTCTTGCTCCTACACCCACTCCCTTGCACCATACTCATCCAAACTCTTGCCCAGAATATGCCTTCCTACCCAGCTTAGCCCCTGGTGTGTTAGGGTTGTTGTGCCACTTACTGCACCACTGAACAATGCTGGACTTGTAAAGCAGGATTAACTCCTGTCTGGACTAGATCTCAATCAAGCAGACTTGCAGGCTGTTAAAAATTTTGGGGACGTACGGCTTTTGTGGGTTCTAAAGAGTAACATGGGGAAGCCTGAAGTGCCATGAAATTCAAAAAGGCTGGATGTCTGTGTCATATGTGTTTTATTTCTAGCTTCTGGAGATAAGATGCATAATTACAGAAAAAATACAATCTTTATTTGCATGTACAATATGTTTCTCCTATCCCGTCTTGTCCCCTTTGTGAGAACCCTGGGCCAGAATTACAGTATCTGAAGTTGCTTTTGGATCCCAGTCAGCTCCCATCTGTCACGATCTGTTTTTAATCAAATGGGTTTTCCATCTGAAAGTAGCTGTTGGATAGAGAACGAGTAGAAATATTTGTGTTGTGAATTAGCTCAGAGTGAAGCTACAAACTGTTTTTTCTTTTTTTATTTTTTCCACAACAAGCACATGGAAAAATATTCTGCAGTGTAGTGTGGCTGGCCTGAAAAATTGGCAACAGCAGCTTCCTTCCCAGCTTCTGACTCCTCTGGCTTGTCTGCATGGATAAGATCTTTAAAGGGGACCTGAAATCTTCATTTTGCACAGTCTTATCCTCGCTTCATGAAGCAGGGCAGTGCTGATGTCACCCTTGTGTATATGGGTGCTATGGGAGGGCAGTTGCATGGCTTGGTTTTCCAGGATAAATATGAGACACAGCAGAGGAATAACCTGGGTTTGCTTAGAGTCGTGCTCTCGCCCCTGGGCAGTCTTTCCTTTGCCAGCCTCCATGGCCTCTGCTCTGGTGGGAGCAGCAGTTAAGTTTAATACAATAACTGGGCCAAATTCATAGAGCACTGAAGGTAGGGGACTGAGAGCCTGAAAGGACCCAGGCTGTGCTCAGGGTGTCCCGTTCTCAAATACCATAAAACTGGGCTGCAGGAGACTGGGAACAAACTGCCTTGGAGGCTATGTGGCCATCGCAAGCAGAGAGGAAAGTGAGGCTACAAGACCTCCGTGGTTTCCAGGACATTAGATGACACCTCTCTGCCACCGGGAAAGAAGAAGAAGGGGGAAAAAAAAAATCCCTCAGTGGTCATTGGAAAAGCATTGTTAAGCCTGTTCTTCAACATCCCTCCAGGGGTTTTCATACAATACCTTTATTGTTAAGAGCACAGAAGCAATTACCCTGAATCAGCACCTTGGAAGATGGAATAGTGTCCTGGGGGAGATGGAGAAGAGGATGATGTTTATCCATCCCCCGTTGCTGGAGGCAGCTTCACTTCTGCATCTGTGGCAAAAGGGAGAGCTCCTGCTGCAGTGCTGGAGCTGAGGGAGGAGGGATGCTTTCCTGTTTCCTATGCCAGATCCTTATCTCACTCCATATGTGAAAGCTGGAAGTTGCTTTAAAGACCCAGGAGCTGGCTTAGCTGTGATTTCCATTACATTGGGTTGCGTAGTCACCCTCAGTGCCTCCTCTTGTTGGCTCCATCCTGTGTTTGCTGAAGTCTTGTTGTGTATCTGTCATCAAGGCAGCAGGACCAGCATTTGGCCTGAAGGCAAGTGTGTAAGTGAGCAGAATCTGGCTCATTTTTCACCTTTTAAAAAAATGTTTTGGAGGTACTAGGGTCAAAAGGAAACATTTATATGCTTTATGTATGTATGTACATGTGTGCATGCGAATCACTTTTTATCACAGCTTCCGGCAAAACAGTGTTTCTGTAAGGTGATTGTTTTGGGGATGGTGTAGGGCTGGACAAGGGAAATCCTGGGCTTGTTCTGGGCTTGTGTTGCTGTTTCCACCGATGTAAGAAAACAGTATCACTCTCACTGACCTGCTTTATATCACCTTTGATTCAGTCTGATAGGTGCCAGAGGTGCTGAGTGGTATGACGTGTGGAGAAATGTCAGCTGTGTGCTGTAGGGTTGAGCTGTTGTTGCCCTGTGTACGGGTGTGCGTAAGCAGCTGTGTTGCACAGCTGTAATCCCACAACCCTCCTAGACCAGAGTTCCTTTTGAATTTTCCTGTTGAACTAAAGGCATGTCTTGCCTGGGAAGGGCCATGGTTGCACTCCTATGTACAAGGAGAACCTGGAGCATGGGCTTAGAGATCAGCAGCCCAGGATGGGCCGTTGCTTCAGGAGTGGAATAGCTCTCCCAGCTTTGTCTGCAGCAAGTCTTGGGACCCAGGGCAGAGGTAGAGGGCAGGGTGTGCTATCATGGACCAGAAAATGTGCTGTCACTCGATTTAAAGCTTTCATCCCAGGAAGAGCGAAATCAATGGGAGCTGGTGATGGGAATGGGTGGGAGAACACTGGGTGCTCTCCTGAGACCTCTGCTAAAAGCTGCAACAGGGCAACGGCTTTAACTTAGGCTAGTCCTGCACCCGGGGTTACATTCCTCATTGTGAGCAGGAGTGGCCAGTGAGATGCAGAATTTACCTGTACTGGCTGTTCAGCCTTTGGAGATACCCTGTGCTTCAGAGCCCACCTTAACTTGTGTTTCCTTTTCCCTGAACAGGTCTATATCATCAACGTGACATGGTCTGACCTGACTTCCCAGATCATCTACCGGAGGTACAGCAAGTTCTTTGACCTGCAGGTAAGTCTGTCTTGTCTAACATAAACTGCTATTTCTACTCACACTTCTAGTCATGTTCCCAGCTGGGTTAATCATGCCTTTAAATAAGGCTTTGTGCTCATTTGGTCTGTTACATGTCATGATCTTGAAACTTTTCAGACTCTGTCCTTGTAGGGTATAAGATAAGTGGGTGGTATGCTCACAGTGAGTAACTTGCACTGTAAAGACATTTAAAGCTGACATTTTCGTGAATGGTTCCTATTGAAGAGGGGATTTAATTTTAAATACTTCAGATGCACTTAGAACAGAAAGGGAGCTACATTTTGGGCCCCCAGAAACTACTTACCCAAATTGCTGAAAACAACAGAGCTTTTGCACACTCCTACAGCAGTGCGGTAATGGAGATGGTAGTAGAAACCTTCGAGTCTGTCCTCCTAACCGTCCTCCCAGCCAGCCCATGTCCTGGATCCTGCTGTTTTTTACAGGCTCCCTTGCTATATTCCCTGCCTGTGTATTTAGATTTCATCGAAAGCATTCTTGCTGAGTAGCTGCTGGCTGAAGTCTGAAGCCAGAAAACTAGAAAAGCCCAAATTACAGAGTTTCAGAGTGAGCTTCAACTACTTCATTTCTGGTGCTGCTCCATGGCACCTGCATGGATAGAGAGAGCTTTCTGGTGCTTACCCTATTTATCAGTAATCCAGATCCACTGATACCTTTTGTATCAGTGTACCCTTGTAGGCAGCGAAACTGTAATTGCCTGGGGTTATAAAATCTGTTTAGAGACAGGTGAAAACAAAAGCTGTGGTTTGACAGACTCCTGAACTTTGGGGGAAATGTTGATTTTTGGGCTGGAGCGTGTGGCTGGAGCTGGGCTGTGGTTAGGATATCAAATGAGTTCTCGCAGCCAGTGTTAAGGATGTATGCAGCTGGCTGGGATGCGTCCTGGGAAATAACATTGTGCCTTTTTGCTACGATATATTAGGAAAAAAAGGGGTTCTTCCCTTGCGTATGTGATCTGAGACACCTTGAAGAGTCCAGTTTCATCTTTGCTCCCATTTTGTGTAATTTCTGGTACTTGGACATCTGTAGTCTCTTTTCTTTGTAAGCCCTATTGGTCATGGCTTTGCTGATGGAAAACGGGACCATTTCTATGGCCAGTCCTGATTTCTGTGCTTGCTGTGTGGCTGGAAGACAAAAGAGGGATGTTCTTAAGCTTCCTCTTGTGCCCCTCTTGACCTCTTACTGGTCTGAAGCACCAGGCCTGCCAGTCCCACTACTGTTAAAAGTATGTCAGTGGCTTATTTGTGTCTGATGTACCTGCTAAAGATGCACAGCTCCATAATCACAAACATTTTGTTAGCACGCGGATTGTGGCCAGAACTGTTTCTTTCTCTTCTTTTTCTTTTCGCTCCAGTTCTGTTTTCTTGTATGTGTTCTTCTGGGTCTCCTGGCCTTTCCTGGTAGGTTAGAAAAGTTCCCATCAAGCATGGAGTTATCAATGGGGTTAGTGTGTTGGACAGGAAATGATGTCTCAATTGGGGAGTGAGTCCTGAAAGGTCCCATTGATAAGTGCAAGGGGGCCTAGCGCCAGTGGAAAACTCCCGCTTGCTCAACGCTTCTCCCCCCACGAGAAAATACAACAAGAAAGTAACAGAATTCCCTTCCTTAACCCTTTTTGCTCCCAGGGATCTCTGTCAGGGCCACCACTGTGCGAGCAGGAACAGCCCTCGGCAATGGCCTCTTTTGCTCCTGCAGCACAAGGTGTGCAGTTACTGAAACTGAGGTCCTCACCAGGGCTTTCCACAGCCTTCTCGTGTCTCTGAAAGCATGTCACTGTGGTGATAGGTGCCTCAGTTTCCCAGCTGTAAGATGGGGATGGGACCTTGTGTCCTCAAGCTTGCCATAAGGTGCTTTTAGACTCCCAGCGGTGATTCTGTTTATTTTGCTATTAATTATTTCTGGGCTCTTGATGCTGCCAGAGCATCCCCTCAGTGAGGGAAGGAAAATGGGCTTTGTGTCTTGAATTGCAACTTGTGTTTACAACTCTAATGAAGCCAGCAAAGAGTTGGAAAGGCAAATGAAAGGTTAGGGCACTTCAGGAAGCCCTTGCATTTTGGGTAACTCATGGCTAGATATGCAGTGATTCTTCTTCAACAGCACATGGGTCAAGAGGCATAGAAAACTTCATGTAGAAGCTCTGCAGCCCCTTTTCCAGCTGCTTGCAATTGCTCAGGCTTAATTCTTAGTTAAAGGCTATCTGTATCTGGTGGACCTGTTTCTAGTGAATTTAGCTTCAGGCAGCTGTGACAGGGAGACCTTCACAGCATTTATAGGGGAACCCTCCTGGTATTGTAAAGTAGCTGTTTCAGAGTTTAGCAGTGGAGGATTTCCCATGTTTGCTGGTTAAACCATGACTGGCCTGTGATGGGGCTCTAGGCTGTGCTGCATCTCGCCTTGCAGACAGTGATTCCCAGTCATGTTAAAATTTCCTGAATGGAGGAACAATGTTTGCGATGGAAAGCCCAGAGCCGAGCCTTTCACGATGGAAGTTGCAGAGCAACGTGGGATGCCAGTCCACATTCCTCAGACCCTTGAGGGGCTGAACCTGGCTTTTGGTTGTGGACCATGTGGTAGGTGTTGTGGCTACCATCTGCTTGTTGAAGACCAAGGTCCTTAGATCCCCCTCATTTTTCTCCAGATAAGGAGACGACCTGTGATTTCCAGATTTTTGGTGGAAGCTTGAACTTCTGACCTAGCACTGGTTGGTGTTTTGTGACCTAATACCACGCATGGTAATGTGGCCTTAGCATAATCAATCAACTCTGGTAATGTCCCTGCTTATCCCCCATGTGGCCCTTCCAGCAGAAAATCAAGCAAGCGCTTAGTGAGTAATGCTCAGCCAATTCATGGACACCACTTGTGTCCAAAACAGCTGGAGTCTGCAGGTCTCTGCCAGCTCCACTCGTCCCACAGTGTCCATGACAGAGCCACACTTCAGGGCTTCCTGAGCCTGCATGTGTCTCCTTTGCTTTTGGCTGGAAGTGGAAGAACAAGGGCTGACTTGTAATGACTTAATCAGGGCTGCAATGCCTGGTGTTGACAGTGACACCAGATAGAACCCATGTGGAAACCTGGGGGGTTGCCCAGGGGCCAGGAGGGAGGAATACAGATAATTAATTTCACTACTGCAATTTCATGTTTCTTTTCAAAAGAGCCCACCCTTCCCCAAATAGCTGTCTCTGTGGGAAGCAGCTCTGGTTTTGAGAGCCCTTGCATTATTAGAGACGGGGCTTTTTGAAAGACTTCCTAGCAAATCCTCTTAGGCACTGCAGACAGTACAAGGCTGCTCTATCCCAAGGATTCCAGGACCAGCAGTGTATATACTTGAATTTGAAGTCAAGATGAATAATTTGGCTGTGACGTACTATAGGACCTGGACATACTATGGGATTTGGAAGCTGGAGTTTGCCCCATGAAAGTATGAGAAGTACAGCAAACAGAACCCAATACAAGAAGCCAAATTTTAGCCCTGTGCTGGTCCTGTGAGGGCTGGAGATCTATAAATACAGGCTTAAATTAAATCAGGGTGTTGCTGCATCTTTTAATTGTGCAAGCAAGTCACGTCTGCTGAGTGTGGGTCAAATGATGGCAGCAGAATACATGTGGGTGCCAACGTTTCAGTAAATAGGATTGAAAGTATTGAATTCACTCTGCATAGATGAAAGCATTACAATAAACTGCTTGTCAAGTCCAATTATCTATTGTCCTTCACCCTGGGGAGGGATTTGCACCTGAGCACCATGTGCGTTCAAAACCACCTCCTAATGTAATACTTTAAGTGCTGCTTCCTCATGCACTCTGCACCTGGGTGCTCAGTTTTTGCCCGTGATGCAGAACAGAGGAGCATGAGGTGCCTGTAAATGGCAGAGATGGCAATGAGAACTCCAAATGTTCTGATCTGATTTCATGGCTGTCTTATTCTGTGTCTGAATTCAGAGTATGAACAGAGCCTCAGCAGAGGGACCAAACCCTATGTTCAGGTACCGGCCTCTCCTTTGCTGCCTTGATGGCTGGGTCTCTGTGTGCAGAAGATCGTTTCTCACAATAGTGAAACACAGCTTTCTTCAAGGCAAAACACAGCCGCTGGCTTTAGCAGTGTGCCATAATCCGACGTTGTGCTTTTGGCCACGCGAGAGGCGAGCGACGTCCCCGCCAGAGCCACGGCAGGAATGTTAGGTAGGCAGATCGCCGTCTCTCCGCACAATGACCCACACAGACGTTTTGGCTGCAAGGAGATATCTGAAATGTCACAATTTTGAAAAGGCAAATAAACAACGCTCTGTTCAAGCATTCGCTTTGTGTTAGCAAAAAATTATCTGCCTGATGCGGTCTGCTGATCTAAGCAGGTTTTCTTCAAAGTGGTGCAGAAAGAGGAACTCACTAGCAGCCAATTAGAACATTTAAGAAAATAAAGAATATCAAGAATTTTATTAGGGAGTAGAAAGAGATGTGTCTTGTTTCCAGGCTGACGATAAAACATCAAGAGCCTCATTTGTTATTGCTAGGGTCATCCTGATTGTTTATAGTGCTATAATGGAGTAACTGAGCACTGAAGAGGACATTAAACAAAAATGGTACTATAAGAAACAGTAACTGCAGTCTGTATCTCTGCTTTTCTTACTGAAACTGGAGTTCAACTGAGCACTGCTGCTCTTGTTTGTTCTTCCATTACGTGCTCCTCTGTACAGACATCCCTCTCTTTGTTACCCTAAGCTGTATCAAATATTGAAACGTCCACTCTGGTTTCCAGTTTGGTGGCTGTAGCTGTGCCACATGCCTGAACACTCTGCATTTCACCAGGTCACTAGGATTCAAAACGGCCTGGCAGTTTTGGGGTGCAGCCTTTCTGGGGCAGAGCTAAGGGGGTGCAGGGTGCTTACAGGTTAGGTGCCTGATGTGTTTCTGATGGACTTGCATATAGTCACTCCATCAGTTAATTTGAGTTAATTACCTTTGTGGAGACCCACAGTGCCTAATCTGGTGGTCCAGTGCAGTCTAACTCAGTAATGACTGTTTTTGTCAAACCTGTGGTATTTCATGTTGTAATGTTCATGCTTTTAGCTCTGCTGGAGCGGTGAATGGACAAGCTCAAGCATGTGCTAAATTTATCAGTGGTGAAGAACGTAGGCAAGAATGCAATGGGGCAAGCTCCCGTGTTTGCAAATGCTGACTCCTAACCCTCAACCCACTAGGCCTTTGTAGCAGGATGGGTAGAGTCACCGCCTGGATTTTTTTGGCCACCCCCAGTAGCGGGGTCACTCTGAAGTGCGTGATGCTCGCTTCAGTAGGTACCATCCCACGTGTAGCTCCTGGCACTGCAGGAAGGGAAGGAGGGATGTTGATGTGGCTCTGCGTGTGATGCAGCTTGCCCCTCTCACAGCGTGGGAGGTTTGCGTTAAAAAGATTCCCAGCCTCTGAGGAGCTCGGGGTGTTTCGGTTGGATGACGCGTGTGCGTCTGAGGGTGCGTACGGAATCAGGCAGGAAAGCTGGAAAAGAAGGTGGGGTCGGATAAGGCGGGGAGAAGGTGGGAGAAACAGCATGGCAGAGGGTTGCTGCATCAAGCTGTGGGGAGAATGTAAAGTGAGACACAAGGCACAGGGGGAGAAAGGGAAGATTTTACTTACTGGCGCTGACAGCAGGGGATCTGGGCTCTGCAGTCAGAGCATGTGCCTCCCTCTGCTCTGAGCCTTGGCCAGGATGGTCTGGGTTGCAACGATCACATTTTTCCTGCTCCCATTCCCTCGGTGTGGGATGCTGGGCCTCAGCATCCTGGCCCTGCTGCAGACATTGAGAGCTGCTGTGAAATCCTCCTCCAGAACAAGGGCCTGGCTCCATACCTGACCCATGAGGTTCAGACCTAGGGCTTGGCTTCAGGGGATGGAGTGACTCCAGCAGCTGGGCTGTAGAATTTGGTTTGAAAACTTCTTCCTTAAGAGCAGGACTGAAACTGAAACAAGCCTGGGAAAATTCAGAGGAAATCTGAATGTAGCTCTGTCAACATGTCTGTTTCCAGAGGTCAGTGCCGGCTCCCTGGGGAGAAATGGCACGTCCTTTCTTATGAGTAAACACGGGCCGGTTGTCTGCTGCCACTGTACCAGACAGTGTGTGGAGAAGCCAGTGGAGGCAAGGTTTGCAGGTGATGCAGAAAACCAGATTTCCAGGAGAAGGCCTGAGCACTGACCTTGCCTCCCATATTTTGGCAGCTGTGCTGGAGCTCCCAGTGCAGCCGTGCTTGCAAGGCTTGGCTCTTAGTAGCAGAGACGCCCCCGATGCCTGCCCTGAGAAAAATAGCTCAGCAGCAAGCAAGCCAGTAACAAGGCTTGCTGAGGGAATTGATATGCCCCTGGAAAAAAATGGATAGCTGATATGGTTACTGAGCTGGGAATGGTTGTCTCAGCTGATTTAAAGGCTATTTAAATAACATTTTTCCATCTAGCGCTCAGTCAGTACCTTAGGATACCAGCTGGCTTAGGGCAGTATCTTTGTCTTCAATGAATAAATGGAATTGTTTATAACTCTTATTTCCATCATTATTTAAATGTTTGCTTGGCAAAACAATCTGTTCAGCTTCCAGTATTTGTTTCTAAAGAGACTTTACACGTCAGACAAAGATGAGGGCCATGATGGGGAAATGGCAAAGTGCCTGCCAAGCTACAATAATGGCTATGTTCAATGAACCCTGCAAGTAACCTGCAGCTGAGAAAGGGACCCAGCCTCTAGGAGCCCTCCCCTTCGTATTTCTGCTTTTGGGCACCGTTGAGACATAAAGCTGACGTGTGAATATTGCCCATATGCTGCACTGTGGGCATCTTGTACATGGTGGCTGCAGGGCGACATTTGCTGCTCGAAGCTGATTTAATATCCTCCCTTGCCTGCCTTGTATGCAGGTCTGGCCAGGACATGGGTGAGCTTAGAAAGTGAAGTGGTGGCTTAGACAGCTCCTCAGGGTGACGGCAGCAAAACAAGAACAGAGGTGGTACCCACACTACCCCATCTCAGTGGTCTGAGGATTCAATAGGGATGCCCTGCTGTAATGATGGGGAGTGGATTTTGCTATCAAAGGATTAAGGTTTTTATTTTGTCTGAGGGCTGCCATGGGTCAGAGGTGAGTCTCCCAGCAGTGCCATCTTAACGTCTCACTGTGCAAAAAAGGTGTTGCAATACCAGAACACCCACATGAGCCTTACACATTCTGGACAACATGACAGTGAGGTTCTGGGGCTCTGGTTGGGTGGTTATCCCTGAAACCACTGTAGGACAGGAATCTCTGGAAGCTGCATCTCTGAGCGTTGTGTCCTCCTCTGTTCCCTTGCTCCACAAGACCAGGGTCCTGAACTCTACCATGGCATCAGTAACTGTGATGGATGACGTTTGGGGTCATTGCACCACATGGGCATTCTTCTTTACAATGCTGATACTCTCCTGAATGTCGACGATGTCCTGGAGGATGTCCTTATTTTCCTGGCATTGACGTCCTGTGTGTGGAATCAGTAGTACTGAAACATTTTATCACACCTCAACGTCAACATGCTTTTGCCTTATCTGACCCAGATTAAATGCCAATTCAGTTCTAAGGTCTTAGAGGAGCATGGCACCAAGTGGCAGGCTGCTGTGAAGATGAGGTTTTTTTCCCTCCATCCTTGTGATCTCCTCATGTGTTGTGCTGCGACAATCTGAGCCACTCCAGGGGAGCTGTGCAATGAGTAACTTGCTCTGATTGCTGAAGGAAGCTCATTGTTGCTGCTGATTTCCTGTCTTTGACAGCCTCTGAGTGTAAGTTCAGCCCTGGCAGATCTTTGTTAACATTCAATTTGTAGCTCTTCTTTTAGGCATGCTCCTGATTCTAGGAGTAAAACGAAGTTTAGGTAAGCTACAAGCTCTATATGTAGTTAAACGAATGAGTAGGGTTTGTTTTTTGTTTTTGTTAGAAAGATTGGGAGCCTCACAAAGAAGTTGTTGACTTCTTTACTGCATCCTTTTAACTATACATGGTCTCCTACTGCTGTTCCTCTACCTTCTTAGAGAGCATCTTCCATCATCACTCTAGGGAAAGTATACGTGGATGCACACAAACATATTCCTGATTCCTGCAAATCAGAATTGTGCAACTGCTTTTGCCCAGCAGATAAATTTTGTTCGGCAGGAGAAGAGCCGGTGCCACTGAGGCCAAGGGGACTGCGTGTTTTTGGTCTGCTGCTTGCCCAAAGTGCATGTGGAGTTACAAAGTGGCGTCGATTTTGGGTGGAGAGTGAGAGCTCATAAAGCAGAGTTCACCTGGGAGACACAATGTCCAAAATAGTGGCTCTGGGAAGTCTCCTGGTGAGGAGCCCCCAGCAAATGCTCTGAGTCTGGGCAGCTGGGCCAGAGCTTGCTCTGCCTGCAGAGTTACAGGTATAGTTAGGGAAATACTGGAAATTAAATGAATGGCAGAGCTCAGCAGTGATGAACTCTTACTGCTTATTAAGAGCCCAGTGGGGTGGAGTTTTTAGAGGGCATGTGGACTTTGAGTATGAGAGAAAAGCCTGCACTGCAGGCTCTCAAACTAAAGCTGTGTGAGTTTTGGAAAAGATTTGGGAAAGCTCAGCTGTGATGCCAGTTTCTCGTTCAGGTTCTCTCTCCAGTTTGGCTCAGGTGGCTGTGAAGTAATGCCACATTATCAGATGTTCATGTATTCATGGAATAGTATTTTTAGAACAGGACAAAGACTGGAAAAGTCTTTGTGGATGTTATTTGGAACCTATAAACAAATTGCTTTACCTGCTTTTTGTGTGCATGCATTTTTTATGAATTATCTAGAAAGGTTTAACTTGAGCAGATCTGTCCAAGCCAAGAATCTCAAGGGAATGCCACAGAACTGTAATGGATAGCAGATTTCCGAGTGGATGAATTCACGTTGTCTGGATTGGGAATGTGACTTATAAAGGATTAAAGTCATTTTGCTGGGGAACAGGAAGGTCAGCTTATATCCTACTGTCAGATACTCTGCAGCCACCATTTGAACAACACAAGCTTTTTACCTGCAAAGATCCTTCAAGGAATGCCTGAAGAGTATCAAACTCGGCCTGTTGTAGCAAGCACAGAAAGCAGTGAAATTAGTCAAAAGAGTTCTTTGATGGAAATTAGTCCTTTACTTTCTACAGTTTTGTATAAGTTGTTTTTGTTATCAGAACATACACCCAGTGCCTATCGCTGAGCTGGAGGCTGTGAGCGCTGTGGGGACTCTGCAGTGTGGGTAGGGCTCTCCTGGATACAGCCACAGAGAGGAAAAGCAGCAATTTCTCCCAAATGCACAGAGTTGATTCACACCAGCTGAGGGGGATTCAGACCTATTGCGTAGCTGTTGGTTGCTTTTCATATTAAAAATCAAATGCATCAGGGTGCGTACATGAGTGGTGCAAGGTTGTGGTGCTAATGGAAAGCACATATTTAGAAAAGCATGCCTGAAATTGTCAAAAATTCTTAACCACAATGGAAAAATTTGGTATTGGGCCCATGCCCCATCGATTTGTCCCTGAATGATACGTTATATAAGGGTTTGTGCAGAATTGTGGTAGAACTGGGCTGAAAGTCTTTCTTCAGCAGAGCACGCCAAGGCTCCAAGTGCACCTCTCGTGTTATCCTACTCCATCTCCATTATTCTGGTGCTGGAAGGCCTTGTCATAGCCCATTAGGTCTCCACAGCAGGATTTAAAGCTCAGCCTTGGGAGTAGCCCACTTGTTTGTTAACCCTGTTCCAGGTTTTGTTTGCTGGAACAATAAAACACAGGAGAGCCATTTGGCTGTGGGACTGGCCCCAGCCAAAGCTGTGACTCTGGGGCTGCTCTCACACAGGCGGTTAATTCTTCAAGTGCCGCTTTATTGGTGTATTTCTTCTTTTACCACAGATCAGGATCAGCCTTTTTTTTCTGGAGTCTCTGTGTGAAAATTAAATTCCTTGGCGGGACTTTTCTGTGGCCTTTCTTCCCTGGAGCACCCAAGCCCAAAAAGTTCAGGCATGACAATTCCACCCCCTCCACCACTTTGCCGCTCTCCCCTAATCGTACTCAGCTTTCAAATATTTATACTGCCGGAAAAATTGCACGGCGTTCACACCCCCAGCCCTGAAACACAATTCCGCTTTTGTGCGGGGAATACAATCCTTCACTTTCATTAAGTGTGCGGAGACCGAGATGAGAAGTGCCTGTTTTGTTCGCATCCCTTGGCTCATGATGAGAGGAGCTGGTTGTTTTCGCAAACGTCCTAAATAGCCCTGCAAGGGTTACGGGGAGTTTATTTACATTATTGCATTTAAGTGCAAATAGAAAATTGCCCAGCCATCATGGAAAGGTTATGCGGGGCTCTGTCAGGGCTCTTTTCCCTGCCACCTCGCCCCTCCCAGCTTTCTGCTCCTACGGGCTCAGATGTGGGAAGGCTGTGTCTGGAAGGAGCTGTAGCTCTTGGTCCTGTTACACCAGGGTTTGCTTACAGGACAAACAAAAGCATCAACTGGCATCTCTTCCACTGTGGACTGTGCCTAGTCCTGCCTGCTACAGAAAAGGCTCCTGAGCTGGTTCACCCCGGCCTGATTTATGAGCACTGAGTCTTGTTTGCTTCTTCCTCGTAGCACCTGAATAACTAATTTTATATTTGCAGAAGCTGTGTATGTGTCGTGATGTTGAGAGTTTGTTTTCCACCTTATTCCCTTCCTGGTTGCCTAGAGTCATGGTATGCTTCTCCTTTTCAGCAGCCAGAGTGGTTTCATGTCTCGTGTGAACACAAGCATTGCTACTGTCTTTTGCAATTTCCTCTTTTCCTCCTTCAGGGGAAGCCTCAATGAGTGTCCAGTGGAGTGGTCAGGGGAGCAAAACCTGCAGAGAAGCCACACTGCTGAGCAGATGAGTGGTGAAGTCATGCAGAAAGCAAGAACAGTGGTGCTCTGGGGGGGGCACAGCTTTGTGTGCTCTCATTCCTGGGTGCCCGGTTTGAACAACACTCAGCCAGGCTGAGGGCTTTGCTCTCCACCTTTTGGCTTTCCATTTAAAATGAGGGGTCTTGTGTATAGGATCTGTGCAGGAAAGGAAGAACTTGAACTCTTGGAGCTTGTCAGATCCATTCACACTGCCCTGACTGGTAACCTACTGACTCCACACCCTTCACTGAGCATTTATTTGCATGCATGTCTGTAACAGCAGTTTTCTGAAGCTACCTCATTTCACTGTTGGTTTAGCATTTGCTCTTCCCTGCCTGTGCCCAGAAGCATGGCAGGGTTGATGCATCCCTTGTTATGTCTGTGAGAGAAAGGTGTCCTGAGAGCATGCTTTGAGCGTGTTTCTGACCCACAGCCTTTGCAGGTCCAACCACTTAAAGCTTCATTCTGGGCAGGAGCCACAGGTACACAGCTGGCCATGTTGTTCAGGCCTGCAACTGCAGCAGGGCTGGTGCGGAGCTGCAGCTGTCCCTGGTGGTGCAAGAAGGTCCTTGTACAGGGGACTCATTCAAGTGCAGCTGGGACCCTGTGACAATGCAAAGCCAGCAGAGCAGAGTGGGGAGTTGCAGTCCAGTGAGGAGGTCCATGCTTTGGAGTGGAGCAAGTTGCTGACAAATTTTTGATGGGCAGAAACTGTGAACAAGCTCACAAAGGACTGAGCGGAGACTCAGAAAAGCATCCCTGTGTGTTTAAGGTATCTTCTGTAAATCTGCAGTGCAAGCAGGACTCTCTATTAAAGCCGTTCTTGAGGCATCAGTGTCCATGCAGAGATGTCTCTGATTCACCAGGTGCAGTCAAGGGCAGATCCTAATCGATTAGCAGTGTTTTTGCAAACTAAATTAACATTGGCACCATGTGCCTGGGTCTTGATGCATTTATTTTTTTAAGGGTGTGTTAAAAAAACCAGTGGGACTTGCTGAGCTGCTACCTTCAGCCAGGTGTTTTGAGAGAGGTGAAGGACAAACCACGAAAACACTATGAGAGAGAGGAAAATGCTGAACAGGAAGGAATTAGAAAGCACACCATAAACAGACTAAGTAAAATGATAACAGAAAAAATTCCTTCTAAGGACTAAGGTGAGTTTAATGATAAGTGTTACAAGGAGTGTATCATATGCACCTGGAGCAAAAATTATTTCATAGGCTTTACTTTCTTTGTGGCTAATCTCTGGCTTTTGACAGCCCAGTGAATTGGGATGCCTTGGCCTCTCTGCAGGCTGAGGAGCCTTGAAATCCAAGTCCAGGCTTGTCCTGGTCACTACAGTGATGTGCTGCTGCTGCTTGAGCAAAACTGGCATATGTGTCTTCCTGGTAAAGCAAATTTGTGAGATGGCACATGGTAAACACCTGCATCCTTGTAATGGGTCCAGGTTTTCTTGTATTTTTTTGGTGCATTGGTGGCTGTTAGTGCAGCTTTGCAGAAACCTCTGTACCAAACTGTGATGCTCATTGTGTCACTGTGATGAGGGTCAGAGAGTGCCGGTCTCTGACACATCTCACTTGCACATGAGGATAGGATTTGGCATTTGATGTTTCAGGAGGTGGCAGAGATTCATTTGCCATTGGGATCTGGAAATAAGGCAGGTGGAGCAGCCAAGGGTGGTATGCTCCATGAAGGTGGTCCCTGGCTATCCTTATGCAAAGGGAGAAGTTTGCAAAAAGTGTTCCCAAGGTGGAGAAAAGCCCTGCAAAGTTTCAGTTTCATTCTGATGTGGGACAGCCCTGGATTACCCAGCTGAGCAGGGGTGTGCTGTGGGCTGTAGGTTCCTGTCTGTTGCTGTTAAGAAACCTCATGTAGAGTCCTGTTCCACTCTTGGGTCAAAATACATTTCATTGCCTTAGCATGGGGATGTTTTTTGTGTAATTAGGAGCTAGGAGTCTGTGGTGTGGAACAAGGAGTGGGGAATTAACTGCTCGTGTGGCAGGAAGGTTATCTGGAAATATCTACACATAAAATGGGGGCTGTAATCAGCCCTCCTGGAGAAAGTTTATTCATTAGTGTTATAAAATGCTTTGAAGTCTTCAACTGGGAGTCTTTTTAACAGAGCCAAGTGTTAGCTGTATTACGGTAGCTAAGCCAGACCTTAATGACCACGTTCCCTCTCCTTCCCCCAAGCCTCAGCCATTTCTAACGGGGTTTGGTGAAGAAATGAAACATCAGCAGAGTGACCAAAGAGAAGTGAACTGCTCAGCAGAAATATAAATAGTGTTTTTCCTTCTTGGGATTATGTCCTGGTCTCGTGGACTTTTGCTGCCAAGAGTGGAATATGTAGAAGGGATGAGGAGTTTTTTTCCAAGCTTGTACTGTGTTATCCCAGTTGGTAACTGGCTTAGGTTCACCTTGCATTGGTACTCACTGGTGCCCTTTGGGTGATTAAAGCCATCCCAGCTTGTCTCAATGGGAAGTCACCATAGCATGACTGATGTGCTGGGACGGGAGGGAGCTGTGGCTGTTGATGGGGTGCATGGTGAGGGGGGAAAGACTTAATTGGGGTGAAACAAGGAGACCCCAGAGCAGGATGAAGGGACAAGCTGGTCTGCTGGAGTGCTTGGCTCTGGCTGCCAATGAATGCCCCTTGCTCCATGACTGTCCATTTCCTATAGCATTGCCTGTCCCCAGTCAGTTACGGAATAGAATTTGTCTTTTGATTTGCTCGAATTCTGGTGTCAGGAGGTGAGGCTTTGTGAAGGCATTGGTGGCAACAAGGGTAATTTCCTTTCATATGAAGCAAATGAGGTGGGTTCAATCCATGCTGTGTCCTCAGAGTCCCTGTGGATGGGATTACAGCACGGAGGCCAGCAGGTAAATGGGTATGCCAGGAGTTGTGGCGTGAGGGCATGTCGCAGAGAGTGATCTGCTGTTACAAAATTGTTCTCCAGGCTTGCACTCATTTGCTCTGGGTGGCAACTGGGAACATCCCATTAGCATGGCCTGTTGTGTCATGCATTCAGACATGGCTGATAACCTTCCTGGCCAGCTCTGACACCCTGGCTCATGGTGCATCCATTTCCTGGCCTCACCCAGGGTTAGGCTGGGATGGCTCCTGCCGTGGGGACTGCGTTGCTAATCATTGACTGAAGATTTGAGTTGCCCACACGTGCCTTGATGTGGGGGAGGCTGCTCTGTGCTGAGATGGTGGCTATCAACTGGGTGACAAAGGAGATGTCTCCAGCCCAGAGCATGCCACGTTGCAGGCACCCTGTAGCAAGGATGCTGGGAAGGTGGCTTGGCAAAACAAAGGGAAGCCAACATCTTCTCCAGAAACTTGATGTTTCTAGTGACCCATCCTTCGAAAGCGCCTTCTGATTATGGAGTTTACAGCCAAAGACCGACCCAGCCCTTGCCTCTAATCTCCTCTTTCCTCTTCGAGTCCGGTCCCTGGAAAGATGTAGCTCTCCAAGAAGACATTCCAGGGGGGTTTAATCATTGCGCTCACTGCAGCCCTGCTGCGCTTGTGGTCTAAGCACCTGCTGTTTCATTTAATTAGCAACAAATGGGAGGCGTGGGTTTGGGGGGAAGAGAGAGCAGCACCCTGGTGAAGTATTTGCTGCGATGTGATGTATTTTATTTTGGGTTCGGAACGGAGGCCATGAGGAACATTTTCCAGAGTGCTCCATAAACCACCTCCCTTCAGAGGGCGATTATTTGAGAAGGGAGGGGGGTGTGGATTTAAATCGGTGCCGCTAATTTCTGCAAACAGCCACATTATTTTTAATTCATACTCCAGGCTCCCTCCACCCATGGCTTGATGTTAGGAGCTGTGAATTTTCCACATCGTAACAAAGTCCCTCTATAAAAGAGAGCCCTTTAAATGTACTTTTAAAAATCGATTTCAGATACATCAGGCTCTCAAGTAAGTCAGTCTTCAGAATGGAAAACTAACTCTTTCCTTCTCTTGTGGTGGCCTGTTAATTTATTTGTATTTCAGTAGCACATACCAGCTCTGAGCAGAGATAGGTCTCTCTGGTGTTAGGTGCTGGAAAATGCATGAGAAGCTGCAAGCCCTGATGAATATGTTGAAAGAAGCTGTCCCTTTGTTCACTGTGATTAGTTAAGCTAAGTGTTGAGCTAAAAGCATTACATTGCTAGCAGCGTTTTACCAATGCAGGGATAGGAGATGGGGACAACTGGGGTGAGACTTCAGGACTGAGCCACTTGTGCTGGACACTGGCTGTGCCCCTGCCCTTGGGACATCAGCAGCCAGAACTTCCTGCAGGGAAGGTTGCAGTCACAGCTCCCGTGTGCTCCAGCTCAGCAGGACTGGGGGCTGTTTTTCTCCATGGGGGTGGCAAGTTTAACAGTGATCTCTTGTACTTCCACATCTGGTGCAAACTGTAATTCACAGTGTGAAAACATGTAAGGTGTATCTCCCTTCTGTCTTATTTTCTTAGGATGGTTAAAGTGCCACACTGGCAACAAGGAAGAACACTAATTTTTTTTCCCCTGCCCTGACTAAAGCAGAAAAGCTGGGTTTTAGAGATTTGGGCTTTGGATTCCCCGTTCCGCAAGAGCTTTCATCTCCCATGGATTTTGAGAGGGTAGATTCATTTTTGGCCATCAGGTGCCCAGCTACAGCAGTGACTGCAGTCATGATGAAAACAGACCAGTCGTTTTGTTCTCATGCAGAGAACCTTTACCTTCTCGGTAAAGAATATGAGCCAGTTTGTAGTAATTAACTGTCCACACAATCCTTGTGTGGCACTGCTGTAAGTGGCACTGTAATAGCTCCTGGAGACTTCCGAGTTCCACAGACAAATGTAAGAGAGGTTTTCTTGGCAAGGGAATTTGGTTGTACCTGAAAATTGTGGAAAAAAATAATTGCCTTTGCATGAAGTGCCCAAGCATGGAAAAGTGGTCTTTCTGCCACCTAGAAATCATTGGTTTTGCAGAAATTGGCCCTTCCTTTTGCTTTTCTGAGTAGTTTCATTTTTTTTTTCAGCTGCTTGCAGGCACACAGGACACCTGCACATCTCCTGGTGGACTCCTGCAAATCAGCATTCTGCTGAGAATAAACCCCATAACCTCCTGGCAGTCTCTCTTCTTCTTCTTAGTTTTCCCTCCTTTCTCCATATTAATATCTGATAGAAATAGGTTCTTTCTGAGTGAATTAAATCTGGAAGCAATACCCCGAGGGACACATGCAGACTCAGAATATAAAGTTTGGCGTTCTTTTTCCACCTTTGACATTTGAGAGATGCTTTTAAGTAGATGAGATACTATTACAGTGTCAGCCCATCTGTCACTGGAAGCATTGATGTTTGAATCATATTCTTCTGCTCTGGTTGTAACAGAAAGGCAAGTGAAACTGTCTCATGGATTGCCTTGTTGCGTGTCTCAATAGGGCTGAGAAGATAATTTTATTTTCATTTTCAAGCCTCTGTTGTGTTTGCACTGTTTGATGCTGTTCAGTCCTACATGCAGGCAAGGGGATCGTCTGCTCAGGCTGCTCTTGCTGCCTGTAATAGAGAACAGCCCCTTTGCTTGCCCCTTCACCTGCCGGTGCTTGCTTTCAAAATATGAGCATCTGCTTCCAGCTTCAAATCCTTCTCCGCGTTGATGCTAATCTGCAAGGTTCAAAGCAGGAGTGAGATTTCAAAGCCTCCTTACCCATGTTAGATCTGCAGTGTGATGCTCAGGCCGTGTTGAAAGCCCATGTCTCAAAGCATGCATAATCACATCTCTGCACCTGTTAGAGTGGGGAAAATGTCTTCTGAGTTTGGTTTCTGTTCTTCTTAAGCTGCTCTCAGGTTTTCCTCCATCCTTGGCCAGCGTGACGTTCTCCTGCATCTGACCTCATGGAGAGACGTGCACCCAGATGAAGGGCTGGAAACAATCGTCAGCACCTGGCTGAGCAAAATAGGTTATTTGTGTGTATTTGTGTGTGTCTGGTAGTGTAATTTATTTGTTCAGTTACTTGAGCCAAGGTTTCCCCCCAAAGGAAGTCCTAATTAAGTGAGATAACTTTGCATCTGCGTTGCTGGCAAAGAGCAGCTCACTGTGCTTGCATGCATGTTGGCCACAGGTGTGTAGCTGCTGCCCTACCATGCCCTTTTCTATCCCTGTTTGATAAAGAAGGAAGGTTTGCAGTAGCTGTGCCTCAATGAGGCTGGTGTCTTGCTTTCTAATGGAAAACAGGCCATTCTGTGCTCTGAAATTGTCTTATCCTCAGCAAGATACATATGTGGAACCTAATTTTTGAAGTTGCTTGTGTCCTGGTAGAAAGCACTTGATTTGTCGTACCTCCTCCCCACTTCACTTTTTTATTCTTTATTTTTAAAAATCGAAGTTCTGGGGCTATGTTCTGTAGATGGCTCAAGCAGCAGTTCTCTAGAGAAGCTTTACCCTGATACCTTGCAGCCATAATGCTGAGACGCTAAAGGCTGATCAAATAAATAACCCTATGGAGCACACAAGGATCACACAGGCTCACAAAACCAGTAGCCAGATCCAGATTCCGCAGTGCCATCAGACAGCTTGGCTGCTGCTGGCGAGGGAATTACAGGGCCTGGACATGGCCTGAATCTCTTTGATGCAAGTTACCATGTTCCTGGATGCTTTCTGTGACAAACCATCATCAAGTAATTTCAGGGAGCTTCTGAAGTGAAATGTTAGTTCCCCGCCCAAGCCACGGGCTAGGGCAGAAGAGAGAGATGTGGCACTTGCAGCTTGTTGGTTAAACTTGGACTTTCCAGCATGTTTGTGAGGATGTTTCCACAACCTGGACATCCTGCTGAAGTCTCTTTATTGTAGGTTTGTGTGATGTGGAAGGGGACACAATAGATGAGTGCAAACCCATGGGAAAGATGAGAAATAGCCCTGGATGCCTGCACGGTGCCCAGCAGGGTCAATGCAAGATGATGGTCATGCTTTTCTGGCCTGCCTGTCTGCCCCATCTAACTTCTAAAGCTGGTCATGGATGTGAAAAGACACGGAAATCGACATCCTCACTGGTCTTATCCTGGATGGGCATCAGCCTGGCCACCCAAGCAGCTCATAGGTCACCTTCTTCCCCTCTGAAAGCCTCTCAAGAAATATGTGTGAAGGAGCTGCAGATGGGATGAGTTGTGGCTGCCCATACCCTGCAGCTTGCTCCCCTCAGGTGGCCACAGTGCATTGCGTGCATGGCCAGACAGGCTGGAGAAAACTTGCTATTTTATTTTACAACAGAGTATTGGCTCAGTTAGGTGCAAATTGTCCCTGGCGATACAGCTCTGCCAGAGGAGAGCAGGCAAGGATACTCCCTGGCAATGTGTACGTGAAGCCAGCTGTCCATGAAGCAAGGGCTGCTGGTGCGTAGCCCACATAGCTCTGTGGCCACCCTTGGCTTAAAGCTCAGGAAGCCGCTGCCCCCATCGCAATGAGAGAGGCATCTTCTGCATGGGCATAACAACTCTGGCTTTAAAGGTAATGCCGTGCTGCTTGTGGCAGGTAGCAGGTACCAAGTACCTTCCACGCCTGATCCAGCTGTCCATGGTCCCTGCTGTCAGGTCTCACAAACACCACCAGAGAGGGAAATAAGCTGGAAACCTCTTGATGGGAGGAAGGAGCTGGAAGGAGTCTCTTTCCTCCCGGATGCAGGGGTCCCTCACAACTTGTAGCAATTTTATCATCTGCAAGTTTGGAAAAGTCACAGCCCTGGCAGTATTGCTTGACAATGTGCCTGTGCCACTTAAAAGCTACTGAGATTAAAAAATACAAAAAAAAAATCCCCCACCATTGTCAAAGACCTCCATCAATGCCTTTAATACCCTGCCAAATATTACATGTGATTAGTTGGTACAATACACAGAATACCATCTGGTCCATGAGCGGCGCATCCAGGGATGGATGATTATTATCTGAATGAAAATCCTGGAGTAACACACGAGGACAGAGCGTAACGCAGAGGCCATGTAAACATTCACTGTGCCCACCCTGCTCTGAGCCGCCATGGCTGTCGTCCAAACCCATCTACTTTCCCAGGGTTTGCTTTCATTCTTAATTAAATTAACAAAGCTCCTCAGACAGACTTGTACTTACAAAAATAAGGTTTTAGTCCCAGCCTCCCTTCTCGGGGGCATGGTCGGTTTTGTCCTGTGGGATGTGTTGTCCCTCCCTCCAGTGTGGTCTTGCATCACAGTCTGGTCTATCCGCAAGATCCTTCAGGATGGCTGTGAGGGTCTCCTGGGATCCTTCTTCTGGGCATGGGCTTTAGGGACTCAGATGTTACCCAAATCCCCATTTTTATTTGTTTCTTTTTAAAAAGTAAGAGCTGTCTCTACACTGTGTGTCACAACAGTGATTGGAAGGATCTGGTGTGGGTTTGAGTGTCCAGATAAGGTGCCTGTGTTGTGTGATTACTCTAGTGATGGGAGATCTCTCTGAAACAGCTTTTCTGATACCCGTGGACTTTGTGTTCCCTCCCCAGCAGTAAATCTGTGGAGAGAAACCTCTCTGTGAGGTGCCATTGCAGTAGTTGCTGGTAAGCAGGACGGACTGTTGCAAGCCTAGGTTTGTTCTTCTATTACAGCCCATAAATACTTCCTTCTCTCCATTGCAAGCCCAAAGAGGCAACCACAGCATGGAGTCAGTCCTTTCTGCACACTGGATGCCTTTGCTGTCCCCATGTGCCAGATGAGCACCCTGGGGAGATGCCAGCTGAAAGGGCTGGGAGCATAAAGGCTGGCAGCTGGCTCTGAGCTGCTGGAAACTGCCTGTCCTGCTGCCTGCTTACTTACCTCCCTCGAGGCCCAGAGCAAGGTATCTGTTACACGTGCAGCTCCGTTTGCCCACTCCAGACGGTGGGATTTGTTGTCTGTGCTCCTTTCTAAATCCCTCCAAAGACAGGAGACACATGTGTTTGGAACCAGATACGCAGGCAAAACATCTCCGGGTTTGGAGGTAGGGAGAGAGGGAGAAAAGAAGACAAAGAAATCTCCTCCCAGCATGTAGTTAAAACCTGTGGTTATGTTGTGCTTGGCACAGTTTCTTCATTGTACTGAGCAGGGCAGTCGCGTTCCCCCATCTCCCCAGAGCTACAAGCAGTGTCCTACAGAGATGAGTAGATACCATTTCAGATGGAGTTTCTGAAGTAAAATGTGCCATTGTGTTCTGAGCTATTGTTTCTGTTTTCAATATTGAAGTTACTTGTGGTTTCCAGGGGACAATATATCAAGCAGAGCTAACAGGCTGTAGAGAAGATGTAGATAATGAAAGCAGAGGGATTAAGTTTCATACATTTGGAGCTAAAGCCTCATCTCTCTCATAGTAGTGTAAGCAGGGGAGTATTCTTGCAGGCTTATGAAACTCTACCAGTTTAAGAATGTGTTTTTAAGTAGGTTTAGTTAAAACTATGGTTGCTACTGTGTGAGCAGCAGAAGTCTCTCTGACAATGAATTTTGTGGGTGCAAGATCAATGACCATCCAATGTATAAATCTGGTTTCAGAGCATTCC